>NC_046369.1:28040245-28293657 GCF_011125445.2 Fundulus heteroclitus | reverse complement strand
CTCAGTGTTTTTCTTTTTGTTAGCAAGAACTACAATTTTTAGGTAAAAAGAATTCAGAACAATTCATATTTTATTATAGCATATATAGAGTCATATTCAATAAATTAGATTATTGTCAAAAAGTCTTCATTTCAGTAACCCAATTAACTAAAGTAAACATTATATAGATTAGTTAGGTGTTTTAAAGCCCTTATTTCTGTTCACAACAATGTTTTTTTATTACATATAATGAAAACATTTAAGATTGGAACATTACATCAAACCAATAAAAATACATTTAATTTAGAAATGTGGGCTTTAAAGAAAAGAATGTTTATTTCTGGCTTGAAGGTTGTTATTTAACAGGTAATTTTAATCTGACAAATGAGCCTCATTGGAACCCATATTCTACTTGATTGAATATTACTATAGTTTGCTTATACTTACAATTAAACATTTCTTTTTTTTTTCTCTTTAAGGAAAGCAAAGTTACCAGGACAGAGTACAAAAACATCTATCTGATCATATTTGATGTAAAACACTGCAACAGGTTAGTTGAATGCTGGCGAGAGCAGTTTGTGAATCTGGTTTTTAAAGGCAGCCTATAAGTTTCCCTGCACAGCGAGAATTTGTCAAAACAAAAAAAAAAAAGAATTTTTGGCTGTAAAGTGGGAACTGGAAAACAAAGAGCGGTAAAAACACAATTCAGAGGTCTGTCCCTTGCTGAGCAAGCAAAAGGATGTTTAGAAAATGTGATCTTACAGTGCCTCACAAAAGGATTCCTTAGAAAAATATACTAAACAAAGCTGTTCCACTTTTTTTTTCTCTAAAATCCAGGCCTCAGAGGCCTGTGAGAGGACAAACGCCATGAAGAAACCAAGAAGACAGGTCAGAGGAAACCGTCCATTTTACCCATGCTGGGAACTCAGCTAACACACGATGCTCTGGGCAGATGAGAGACCAAAGCTGAACTAGTCTGCCAACATGTAAAATGTGTGTCAGAAACAGAGTGGTGACAGCATCATGGTGTGAGAAAATGTTCCTTTAACAGGTACAAACAATGTTGGCCAGCGATGATGTTGACGTAGGTAATATAATCTGAAAGCTTGAACTGCTTTGCCAATATGGGATAACGCACACTGCTGCCGATCCCTTTGGTTCTGAGAAAGCCAACCATGAAGACGTGCAGCTGTAACTGCAGTGACAGGGGGCTCTGCAGTAAGGTGGCTGAATATAACACACTCCGCACTTTTCAGATTTATCTGAGAATCATTATGGTGAACTGAAGAAAGAAACAGGTGTTTAGCTTTGTTATCATTTGTGTTATTGGTTTCCTATGAGACTGAAGTTTCTCCTGTTTCAGCTGTTGTCACTACAGTTTGGTTCATAATGGAAACCTCTTTAATCTCTCTCTTCACTGAGTGATGCTGGGGGACTGTGGCCTCAGCCAGGTAGTTCAATTTGCCCTCTCTCTGGAGTGAAATTCTCAGCAAATATCTACAATGTCTTGCAAACATACCCCCCACCCCCCACCCCAACTTTTGACCTTTTGTTATATTTTAACCTGTGTTTAAATTTTTTTTTACATCTTATTTTATGAGATGCATCTGCACAAAATAGTCTATGTAAAAGACTATTATTAAGAAAGACTTATGTTAAAGATGATGTGTTTTATATAAATGATACGTATATATATACATTCAAACCCTGTGCTATGAAGCCCCTAAAAGATTGTGGTGCAACCATTACCTTCAAAAGTCCTTTAATTAGTTAAATGAAGTCAACCTGTATGCAACCTAAGAGTCACATGACCTTTTATTAAAAACATAATTTTAAAAGGCCTCAGACGCTGCAGCACTATTTAACAAGAGGTGTCACACCATGAAGACTTAAGATTAAACATTTCTTTTTTCCTCTTTAAGAAAGCAAAGTTATCAGAATAGACTACAAAACATGTATCTGATCATATTTGATGTAAAATACTGCAATAGGTTAGTTAAATGCTGGCTCGAGCAGTTTTGTGAATCTGGTTTTTAAAGGCAGCCTATAAGTTTCCTTGCACAGCGAAAATTGTAAAAAAAAAAAGCGAGATTTTTGGCTGTAAAGTGGGAACTGGAAAACAAAGAGCGGTAAAAACACAATTTAGAGGTCTCTCCCTTGCTGAGCAAGCAAAAGGATGTTTAGAAACCTAAGAGTCACATGACCTTTTATTAAAAACATAATTTAAAAGGCCTCGACGCTGCAGCACTATTTAACAAGAGGTGTCACACCATGAAGACTCAGGAGGTCTCCAAACAAGTCAGGGACAAAGTTGTTGAGAAGTACAAGTCAGAGTGGGGTGGTAAACATATCTAAATCTTAGATGCACCACCAAATCCATCATCTTCAAATAGAAAGGACATGGTACCATAGCAAACCTGCCAAACAAGCGCCTCCCCCAGAACTCCCAGACCTGGCATTAAGCAGAGAGGCAGCACAGAGACAGAAAAGGCAACTATGAAGGAGCTGCAGAGCTCTACAGCAGAGACTGGAGGATCTGTCCATAGAAACATAATAAGCGGTACACTCCATAGACTTGGGCTTTATGAAAGACTAGCCAGAAAAAGCTATTAATTAGTACTAAAAATAAGAAGGCACATATTGGGTTTGCAAAAAGACAGATGGGCTGGCTCCGTAAATGTAGGAGGAAGGTGATCTGGTCAGATGAGACTAAATTTTGCTTTCTGGCCACCAAGGAGAACACTGTCTTGTGAAAATCCCAACACGTCCCATCACCTTAAGAACACCATCCCCACAGTGAAACATGGTGGTGGCAGCATCATGCTGTGGGGGATGTTTTTTAGCAGCAGCGGCTGGGAAACTGGTCCGGGTCGAGGGAAAGATGATGGTAATAAATACGGGATATTCAGGAGCAGAACCGGGGACAGACTGTCTGTGATGTGAGATCGGGACGAAGGTTCACTTTCCAGCAGGACAATGACCTGAAGCAGACTGCTAAAGCAACACCGGAGAGGTTTAAATGGAGCTTTAAAATGTGTTGGAAAGTCCTAGTCAAAGTCCGGACCTCAATCCAATTGAGAATCTGTGGTAAGACTTGAAGATCGTTGTTCACAAATGAAAACTATCCAACCTGAAGGAGGAGCAGTTTAGACTTGAGGAATGGGCAGAAATCCCAGAGGCAAGACGTGCCGAGCTCAAAGCCACTTGCAGCTGGAATCGCTGTAAAACGTGGCTCTTAAAAGTAACTCTAGAGCCACATTTATGTTATACACATCTGAAGTTTTGTAATATTTTTCCCTTATCTTGTTTGCTTCACAGTAAAAAAAGAATCCATCTTCAAGGGTGTATCCATCTCCTCTAAACGAAACAGTGTAATCTCTCAAACAATCCATTTCAATTCCAATACCTTTTTGTAGGCGTTAAATGGATGGGTCAAAATAAGTTTCAATTTCTAAGATTTTCTTAAGGTAACTCTCTCCTAATTCCCAAAAATACAAAATGTTGAAATCTGCACTGTGCATCACTGTATCATACAACTCCAATAAAAGTTGGATGTTTGTGTTTTTAAAGGGAGAAATAAGGAAAGGTTAAATAGGATTGAATACATGCATTTTAAGTTTTAGATTGTAATTTTTTCCACAAGATGAGCCACTTTCTCACATACTAGAAATTTTGCTCACACGTTAAGCCCCAGTTTAACTAAACTAACTTTGAGCTTTCCTATAAATACCATTTACTAATAACATATCACGATGTGCCAAGTCGCACAAATATTCTAGGAATTTGGGGAAAACAAGCCCAAACACGGTTTCTAGGCCGTAGAAATGTTTTCTCCTTGTGTGATTTTTTTGTTTTCTACCTCCTAGCAAGATCCGACCATCAACAACAGATCAACTCATGTTTCTCCAGCTAAGCTGCTTATGCGGAGGACTGGATCAGGAGATGGCACTGATTTGGCAGCAAAACTTTTGAGATTAGCAGTTTGTTTTCCATCAGGATTAGTGAGGCTGTTGACCAAAACAGGAGGAGCCCCGTCCTTCGCCGCTGTCTGCCAAGGCCAAAGGACGGGATGTAAACAAGCGTCAAAACCATCAGAAGAACCACAATAAAGTCGGGTAATGATCACAGGCCACGCCTTCTCCATTAATGCTCGCTAAGAATTTATTATGACATTTTAGCAAACAGTTCTTGGCTGATTTGAAGGTACCAGGATTGGAGAGAGATCCTGTAGCGTATCAGAAAACAGAGCAATATTAAAAACAAAAAGAACAGCAACTCAGCCTATGAAATATAAACAATCCTGCCTCTTAAAAGAAAAAAAGATGGCAAAAGACATTTCCATGTTGATGAACGTACATAAGAAAAACATTATTTACAATCTTTCTCCTGGATGGCATTTCGGAGAGGTAAATGCATCGATAGACTCTGGATGATTTCCACCTCTCCATGGTGACGCCGCAGCCAAACCGGGGGCAGTTTTGCATAATTTTTACTCGCCATGAACAGACATTCAACACTAAAAATCAACCCACAAATGCGTTCAGTTCATGTTGCTCAACAGAGTCGTTGGTGTTTATGATGAGTGGGGAAATCCCAGCGATGATCCGGCACGATGGAAGAGGTACAGTCTGAGGGTGGATCTTAAATGGGTTTTTCTTTCTTTCCCAAAAAGCATCTCTGATAAATGCGATCAAATATCTGCCTGGAGCAGTGGGGCAAACTACCAGAAGGTAGCAGAATAATAAAATGATCAGATCCAACCATCTGGCCCTTAGAGAATCCTTCTCATTCAAAGAGGTGTAAAAAAAAAAAAAAGGTTGATTTCTTTGTTTCATCTGCCTAATTACTGTCCATTGGGAGTTTATGTCCAAGCTTTCCTCCCTGAAAGAGTCTACACAAAGTGTGTCTGGAGAAATGAATCCATGTAAAATGCAAACACAGATGGCATAAGATAAGAGCAAACTGCAAAGTCTGATCTCGGCATGGTTTTTGGTGATAAAGACAGACTTTAAATTTCAAGCTCCGCCATCTGGCAGCAGGGTTGAGATTTTCCCTTTTTCTTTGGAATTTCGGTTCCCTGGGAACTAATATAATTTCGACACGTTGGTTCCCACGGAACCAAAATTGCAAAATGTCAACATATTCACATGAAATAGGGTGTAAAATACCAACAGTGGTACTGAAGTTGCCCGTGTAACAAACTTTTATTTTCAAGGCATTCATTGTGTTTATGAGGCTTTGACCCCCAAACACAGGGGATTGTTTATTATATGGCCAAAAAGACTGATACAGTAAAAAAAAATGTTTTAATTATTATTGAATTAAACACAAAATATTGTATTAAAATTTTAGGTCTACATCGCCCGCCATCAGTTCGGTCTGATCGTCACCAAAAGCGATCAAGAAATGAATGGAGCAGGGCATGTGTAATGAGGCATTCCTCTAAATGGAGTGGGAAGGGCCGTTTTCTCTGGGTGCCTCCCTCAGTCTATACTAATACATGTTAGGTAAACTTAATTATTAACCAATCAATGCATGCTTATTTCCCTTTCCATGGTCCCATGGTGGACTGGCCAGCCGCCCGGAGCGTACCCCGCCTCTCACCACATGCCCTCTAGGCACCCCCCCAGTGACCCTGCAAGGATTATCTGGGCTTAGAAAAATGGATGGAATGAGGTCAAAAAACAAAAACGTGTCATGACACATTAGTCTTTCTACGTTTTTCTGTCACCTTCTACATCCCACTGTGCTGAAAAAAAAAGAAGAAAAAAAAAGAACTTACTCCCACTTACTGCGGTGGTAAAAAAAAAAATAATGACACAAAATATGAAGATAGCTGGAAGAAAACGCAGAATTCCTACAAACACACTCAGAACAAGAATGTTGAGAATGTGTGAATGTCAACCAAGAGAAAAACAAAACTGGGAAAACCTTTTAAAAAGCAGTTTGGTATTCTGTTTAAGTGCTGCTGACGATACAAAAACCTCAATGAGGGCGCTGTTAAAAGCCTGCTTTCGTTGGAAAACAGTAAATCCAACCAGTCTACAGTGATTATAAAAATAACCCCCCAAAAGAAAGAAGTAAAATGACTTATTGTGCGTATGCATGCGTAAGTGTGCATGGTAGTCTCGTTGTGCACAGTAAAAACCTTCATTTCCACAGTGTTCCTATTGCACATCTCATGGTACACAGTCATCCCTAAAAAAAAAAAAAAAAAAAAAAAAAAAAAAAAAAAAAAAAAAAAACACAAACTGCTGCAGCGCAAAATCTGAGTTGCAGGTTAAACTCAAGCTGTAAGTAGAAACCAAAGAGCCAAAGGTTTTTCCGGCCGTCCGTCGCAGCGAGACCAGAAAAGACGGTGAAAGCGGTTCCACCTCAAGCTTAAGTTGTGTTTTTGTGGCGGTAACCCGCCAGAACGTATAAAACCTCAGGGGCGTGAATACCTCTGCAAGACAGAGCGTGTTAAAACCATCCACTGCAAAGTCATCCACTGAAACTATAGGGGACAACCAGTAGAAATCACAGCCCTGGTAACTTTTCCCCCCCCCCCCCCCCCCCCACCGCCTCATTATTCATCACGATGAGTCAGAAAACATGTTTCTGAACAAAACACACACTTTTTTGTTGTTGTTGCATATACTTGATCAAAACACCCAGCGATGACAAACAGGACTCGGTTAAAACGTGCACATTACTATGACCTGCAGAGCACATTTGGGAGATGCAAAGTAAAAAAGTAAATAAAAATTAGGCAAAAGGGAAGAAAGCAAATAATAATAATAATAAAAAAAGAGCCCATAAGTGCTTCTCATGAAGTCCAACCAGCAAACACGATGCAAGCTCCCACACGTCTCCATCTGCTCTCATACTATACTCTCGCTGGCAGACTTCTTGACTTTGCTGGAGAGCAAGGAATGCTGGGAAGAGTTAGACTCCTTCGCTTCGGGCACGAGAAGGCGGACTTTCTGATTGGTCCGTCGCCACTCGGAGTAGAGCTGACAGTGGTAGCGGAACGACACCTGCGAACGGAAAACACAGGTGAGAGACGGTCGGCGCGGCGACGGGGCCGAGCCAAACAGCTGCGCCCGCGCTCCTGTTTACCAGAGTCCAGAGGACGTAGATGGTGAAGAGGGCGATGGTGAGCGCTATGAGGCCCACGGCCTGCAGCCAGCTCCCCATGTGGAGGTGGTCCTGAGCCCCCTTCAGGCACAGCCAGCCGGAGATGGCGGCGAGGGGCGTGATGAAGAGGAAGCACACCATGTCGCAGAACAGCGTCCTCTTCTCATTACGAGGGCCGGGGTCCTGCAGCCACTGTGGGGAACAGGAGAGGAAGGCCAGCGAGACATTAACAGAAGAAGCGAGCAGATAGTTAAAAATCGCAGACGGTTAAGCATACAGAGCCCCGCAAAAGTATTCACACCCCTTGGAACTGCTCTCGTCGTGCGACATGTCGCCAACGGCAACGCACTTCATCAGGATCCGTGATCGACCAGCGCATATTTGTAAAGAGGAAGAAAGTTTTATACGTTTCTGTCCTGGTGTACAACGTATAAAATACAATATGAAAAAAGTTGTGTCCATTCTGGTCACCCCGCACTGCAAAAATACAACTAAAAATAAGAATTTTTTTCTTGAAATTAGTGTTTTTTCATTGATTTGAGCAGGTAAGACTATTTGCCAATGCAATAAGTCTTTTGCACTTGAAATAAGCTGATGGAGATGAATCGTTCCCATTTTAAGTGCAGTATAATCTAATTATTTTATTTTGGGGTAAAAATACTCATTCCATTGGCAAATAATCTTATTTACCTGCTCAAATCAAGGGCAAATACATTCATTTCAAGAAAATTTGACTTATTTTTAGTTCTCTTTTTGAAGTGCGGCACCTCCGAATAACGTCTACAGCAGGCAGCCAACACAGAAAGCTTCGATCGTGCCGCGGAGAGCAGCGCTCAGTCCGTTACCTGAAGATACCAAGAGGACGGCCCAGCTGGAAGCCTACCGATACAAGGCGGCCCAGCTTTACTGACAGGCCAGGCAGAGAGAGCGTCGATCGGAGAAGCAGCCAGGAGGTCCGTGGCAGCTCTGGGGGAGCTGCAGAGGCCCGCAGCTTGGCTACCAAACTGTGCTGACAGAACACGCGTGTGTCACACACGTCACAGAGGACCTGTTCGCAGTTGGTTCACGGTTTAGATCCGAACACATTCAGGGGGTTAAGAGCGGTCCAGTCAAAGCCCACAGCTAAATCCAACTGACAGTAAAATAATTGATGTTTAATCACAGTGACAGTCTTGGACCAACCGGACTAAACCTGCGCCACCGTGCTGAATAGCAATGTGGACATTTCTGGCAGTGAGAGTCAATCCTTAAAGGTGGTTCTCCAAAGTTCACGCTAAACCTTTCTCACTTATATATGAGCTGGAGGATGAAAAGAAAAAAAAAAAAGAGCAGAAAAATAGTTCCAGCAGCAGTAAAACCTTTGCAGGGCTCTGTAGCAGAGAATCAAGATGCTGAGAAGGAGACGGCGGATGCAGACGAGGCTCAGCGCATCGACCTTTGTTACCTCTGTGACGGGCCTGGGTCGCCTCTCGATGCTGAAGTCGGTGTGGCAGAGCTCGCAGGAGTTGGTGTTGGACGAGGACAGCCACCTCTCCAGGCAGCTCTTGTGCACCGTGCCCAGCGTGCCGTTGCAGTCACACGGCGACAGGAGGCCCTCGCCGCTGGCGCCCTCGTGGCAAATACGGCAGATGGGGCCATCGCTGGTGCAACGTCAAAACATTCAGTCAACAAAAAGGATTGCTCCTGAACCCGCGGGGAGCAGTTGCGCCGCGCTGCGGAGGACCAACACTGACGTTTGTGAGCGTCCTACCTTTGCGCGCTCACGGGTTTGAGCACGGAGGACAGCAGCCGCCCGTCCAGGGCCGTGACCTGGGCCACGTAGAGCGCCTGGCACGCGTCGCCGCCCGCTTCCTCCACAAACTTCCAGGGACCCGCCGTGCCGGCACAGTCGCACAGGGAGCCGGGCAGGTGGCAGCAGCCGCCTGTCGTCATGGTCGCCGCGCCGCGCCCGCCTCGTCCGGAGGACCGGCGCCGTAGGTGACCCGGGGTGGCGGACACGACCGGGGGCGAGCTCCTCCTGCTTTCCCACCAGAGGACGACGTCTCTACGGAGAAGCAGACAGTGCTGGGAATGAAGTCGCTCCAAAGATAAAACGCTGGATAAAGACGAGGAGCTAAACTCCCCCAGAAGACTAAAGAGCAACACGGGAGTGACTCTGGAGTGATTACGTCTGAAATGAACCAGAGAAAAATCCTTTAACTCTTTCAAATGTAGCTAGGGGTCGAGCCCTGTTTGTACTCATTGGGCTGTTAACTGTGTTTTAAAAACTGTTGTGTAATTTTTCATCCGAATTTTATTTAGTAAAATGTGCATTTATTTATTTATTTATTTACACACATTCCTACATCTGCAGAGTCAGCTGTATGACAACGGCTCATCTGTGTAGCTCCTCCTTACACTTCTGTTCTTTAAGCTTTTAGAAATCCCCTCGATTCTCCTCTCATTCTCTGATTTATTTTCGCATCATAAAACGTGCTCTTATGCTCTGCAGCTTTCTCTCTGCGCAAACGAAGGGACTTTCATTCAGAGTGTGTCATAGCCGTGGCCTTTTATTTTTTTTTGGTAGTTGCTTGTTAGCTGTTAAAGCGGAAACCTGAACGTCATCAGCCTGGCGAGCTGCGTCTGCAAACCAAATATTTCTATTTGTTTTGATCGCTTTTGAAAAGACACAAAATTCATTATTGAGCAACACATCCAGCACGAGTCCCCCCCCAGAGACATGTGGCACACCAACAATAAAGAAAGGCTTCGGTTTTTACAGCTATTGTTTAACATTTTCAGTCCTTTGCCTCTACCCTTCAGAGGATTGCACCGCATCACACTCCCCGCCTCAAACCTTACTTAGGTTCAACACAGTTATGGAGTCGGCTCCTTTTCAGAAAGACTCGAATCGGCCAGCAAAACACCTGATTTCCCGGGTGACTGGATGAGGGATGATGTTCTGATCAGAAAGCGCGTGAAAACAAATACTAAACTAACTGGCTTTTCACTCCGGGTTTTAGTCATATAATAAAACCCAAATAATGGATGAAGGCTCTGCCTAACACGCTGACCATCATAAAAAAAAAAAAAGCTGCTCATGTTATTCTGGCACCAAAACAAATACGACGTGCTTGAATGAAAAGCAACTGGTGCAAAATAAATTATATATATATATATATATATATATATATATATATATATATATATATATATATATATATATATATATATATATATATATATATATATATATATATATATATATATATATATATATATATGAAACGGGGTCACTCAACGTCCTGAGTCGGTCTGTTGGGAATTATGAATCCATTTCCTGCCACGTCAGCAGAAACGAATTTCTAGTTAAAAAATATGGACTGTATCATCTATGGGAAAGCTGCTCATTTGGACATGGACATGGACAAGTCCCCCCCCCCCCCCTAAGCAGTTATTAATCCCTCCTAAAGGCCGGAGTAATGTCAGTGCCGGTGAATGAGATGCCTGGCCCTCTGATAACCAGCTGTTTGCCTCCAGATAACCACCAGTGCATAGTTTTGGCCCCCGTTAGCCTCACAGCGAGACAACTGAAGAGGTCTTTATATTAATGTGGGTTACAGATTAATTTATCTGACAGAATAAATGTGTATTTACTGGGCCTGTGTGTGTGTGGGTACGTTCAGGAAACGACACGGCCTGGGTGCCTCCATGTGACCCACTCATTGCCCTGTGCAGGTAAGAGTCAGTTAATTAACGCAACACGTAACGTCAGCAGAGACTATAGAGAAAGGACTCCTGGCTCAATGGGTTAAACAAAAAAATGAGTTACGCTTCAGGGCCTAATTTGTAAACTTACTTCCTGATCTGCTGAAAAGATGACAATCTGACACTTTGTTGTTCACGCAGGCTGAAAACATGGGGCCACGATTAGGAGTGTGTCCCAATCCTTGACCCAGATAAACAAAGAGCCCCCCCCCCCCCCCCCCAGACACAACAGCTAAACCCCATCAGCTGATTTTTGTTTCTACATGAGGGTCAGCTAGACATGGATGCTTTTATTCTCCAGGGAAACGCGTGAGTTTACAGACAGTCGTGTTGTAAATGGGTAAAAACAACCCAGCGGTGATGGTGGACGGCAGTGATCGGGGGCATATGCCGTGTCTGCTCTGTCCAGCTGCTGCTGCAGCTGCAGACAGATGTGGAGCTGTGACGCGGACTATTGTCTGGATCAGCGGCGGCGCTGCGACCAGCAGACTGGACACGGTCCAGCCAGCCCAGCTCATCCTGACCGCTGCTTTGTTTTTGCACCACTCGTTTTTATTTACGCTCTCCGGTTAAAAAAAAACGAAGAAGAAGTAGAAGAAAAACAGCCACCATGTTCCAGACAGAGCCTCGCAGCGTTAGCTAGCTGTCAGAGCGGCTACAGCAGGAGGAAGGCGGACCACTCACCTCCTCCCGTCCTCCGTGGGGGTTCGTGGCGGCTTGTCTGTCAGCCTCGCTTTGTCGCCTCACTTCATGTTCACAGCGGGAGGAGAGGAGCGACAACACGGTCCACACCACGGAGCTGGAGCCGCTGTCTGCGCTGCTAGCCGACTAGCAGCTTCCTCTCTTTCTCTCTCTCTTCTCCGCCGTCCTGTCAGCTGATGCAGCGGCGCAGGCCAGGCTTCCGCTTTCCGCGAGCTTTAAATCCACCATGAGTTCTCAGCGTCTGCGGTCAGGAGCCAGCGTGCGCGCGCCCAGCCTGCTGGTAAATGACAGCAGCGTGGCAGAGGGGGGGGGGGGGGGGGGGGGCCTCCAGCTGTCACGAACATTAGCCTCGCCTTATAAACACCCAGAGCCGCCAGGACAAAGCCAGCGCCTTTTACGACAACACGCGTAGTAAGGAACTGGGAATTCTGGTTAATATTACAGATTGACGTAAATAAAGCAAAATAAATAAATACTGGGATCCCCCCCCCCTCTCCTACCCACACACGCCCAGTCAAGTAGCAGAGTTGTAAAGTGGAGGGAAACCACTTCCTGGTTTTATTAAGTCTGAAAATGTGTCCCAGTCTCCTCCAGATACCAGATTAAACCGAGTCAGAGTTGACAGGAAAACACCAGTGTTCATTGCCATTGATTGGATTTTAGGTCTGGACTTTGACTAGGCCACCCATAAATAGGCTTTTGATCTAAACAGGTCCATGTTTAGGCTTTTTCTAAGGAAGAAAAACATGTCGCACAGTGGGTGAATGGCGTCCGGAGTGACGTTAAGTTTGGCACCACACACAGGATTTTAGACACAAAAAAAAAAAGTTCCCTTTAGGTCTCGTCTGACCAGAGTGCCTCCTACATGTTGGGAACCACAAACAGCACTTCCTAGTTTTTATTTTTGTTGCCACTCCTTGAATAAAGGCTCATTTTTTGTGTGGTGCAGAACCAAGCGTGGCTCCTCCAAGTCTCCAACCGGACTTGTTGATCCCTGCACATGCCAGCCTGCCAGTCTAAGTGGGCCGGTGCATCTTGGTGAGTTTATAGATCAGCCCGTTCTATGTCTTAGGATGTTGGTTTGAAAAGTAAGATGTTCCTTTCTGATGTACCCTCAAGCAAACCTCTGAGTCCTTGGCAGAACAGCTGTGAAGAAATTGCCCACAACACTCTGTAAGAACTGCTTACCATTCAGTCCAGTGGTTCACACACACGTCTTTATTTCAGGTTCTCATGAGCAATGGAAAAGTAGGATTGCTCAATTCACACATTAATTTAAGGAAGTGTCAACGATCTGATTAGATAAGTTGTAGACGGGCTTCTTTAAAAAAAGAAAGAAAAAAAAGCCCTTTTATCCATTCATTGAAATTAAGATTTTAATGCTTTCAGATGTTTTTTCTCAGCAAAGTGTACAAAGTTAAAAGGTTGACTAAACCCTTTCATGACTGAAATGTCCTCAGATCAAACAGATTTTAAATCCAGTCCAGTTTGACATTTAACACATTCGACTAGACAGCACAAGCTGAACCAAAACAAAAAGAAATCTCCAAGACAAAAGCAGCAGTCATGGTCTTTTTTCTTTTCTTTTTTTTGAAATGATGATGGAACGTGTTTCGCTGAAATCGTTGGACATTAGTGCAAAAACTTTGATTTGGAGACAGCCAACGTTTGATCTTAGCCAAATTAAAACAAGAATCAGAATAATCCGATTACGCGCATGATCAAGCGGACACGATAACGAAACAGCTCGTCCATGGAGCGTTACCCATTTCTATTTTTCTTTTTGCAAACAGCCTAGAAAGCGCATCATGATTGCAACAGTTTCCTTTGGTATCTTTGTGCTCTGTGGTCGGCACACGTACAGAGACACACGCACACGCACACGCACACGCAGTTAAATCACAGCATTCGTTTCACGCCTGCCCACGTTACATCAGTCAGCCACGGCCAGTCTTGCCTCTGGCTCGTGCCGATTTCATTCCAGAATGGGCAAAGGGCTGCAAGTAGCAGGCAAGAAATGTCACACCCCGACTCGTAGCAGAGCTTCTTTCTCCTCGGGGCTTGGAAGAGGAGGCGATGAGCAGCCCTGCTGATCCCTCACCGGTCCCTCAGCAGGAGCGGGTCAATGGGATCGGCATCTCGCCACACATAAAGAGACTGTAGTTTACTACAGGTTGCGCCTGCTTCAAGCGCCTTTCACCTGGCTACGCCGAGGCAGGCGAATATTTAAGATGCTTTCCTTAGAAATCAAAAGGAAGATCAAGAGGGGGAAAAAAAAAAAAAGAGCAAAAGTGACAAGTCGAGTGAAAAGTTTTGATGTCCCAGCCCTTTTGGAAACAAGAGAACGCACTGAGAGCCGCATGACAGTGAAAAGGGAATCAGAAAGAACGGAAGAGGCAGACAAAAAAACAAAAACACACATAAGGGTCACAGGCTTTGGCAGCACGGGAGTTTGTTGCCCCGCTGCCCATCCATGGTCGGGGGGACGCTGATGTCCACCACGTTGTTGCCCGGAGAGTCGTCGTGTGCTGATCTGTCTGATATTTGCCTCTGAGACACAATTCGGTAGATTTCTGGAGGGGGGAGGAGAGACACCAACAAGGAGTTGATAAAGTTCAACGGTGCGTATCAGGCTGAATGACTTGTGAATCCCTTTTCCCACCTGAGAGAATGTTCTTGAATGCTTCTTCGACGTTAGTGGAGTCCAGGGCTGACGTTTCAATGAACGACAGAGTGTTCTTCTCTGGAAATGAAAAAAAAAATGAAAAAATTGAAATGTTTAACTCTGTGGTTTAAACAGGGATGGATGGATGGATGGATGGATGGATGGACAAGAGGATACAGGTACTAAACGGAGAAGCAGATAAAGGGATGGAAAGACAGATATGCTGTTACAGATGGTTTTATGGATGAACTGGTGGAAGAAGAGATGAATAGATGGAACAATGACAGATGCGATGGACAGATAGTTGCTGGACGGAAAATGGAAGATGCTTAACGGACAGATAGACAAAAGGATGAATGGATAATGGGTGGACTATGGCTAACGAGATGCCTTTAAGTCACAGTTGACATTGACTACATAATTCTTCGAACATCATGTATTTGTTTTCTTAAAGTTCTGACCAAAGTTACAACACTTTTCCTCCAAAGTGTTACGTGTGCAGTGAGTAAATCTGTTTCTTTAAAGCAGAGTCCGGACGGCTCTGTCTGCATTACCAAGTCAAAACAAACATGGCAGATAGAGCGTCTGGCTGCTCCCCGGTGAGCTGGGCTCTGAATGGTAGTCGACCTTTATAAACGCTGCAGTGGAAGAAGGGATAAACGGAGGTCTGGATGCTCGGTAGGTTTTGTTAGAACTAATACTGAAACAATGCTGGTTAGGATTCTGTCCTCCCAGGCCAAAAACGAGGTCTGAGCTGCCTCTTTAGTCACAGCTTTTAACGCAGCCAAGCGTTCTCTGTGCTAATTGAACAACTTATGGAATAATGCAGTAGTTTGTGACCAAGTTAATAATCAGTAATAATAATATATAATTAAGAGAAATGTAGTATTTTACCATTTGTTTCTTTTCTATACAATGCTCTTTGAAGCAGAAAGGTTTTAGTGTTTTACATGTGTTCTTTTCTTTCTGTGTAAAGAACTTTGAGTTGGGTTTGAATGATGCTATATAATGTTTTTTGAATACTGTAAAATATAATTACAGCTAATATAGATAACCGAGACAAGATGGATGTAAATACTGTAAAAAAGATTTAGTAACAGAACTGATGCACAATTATTGTAAGTTAAGGGGCAGATATAAGATTGCTCTTCTCTCTGCTCCTTTTCATTCAAGATCCATCGATTTGCTAGTGTTGTGTGTATGAATTTTAAAGTTACTTTTGAATGAAATAAATAAAAATAAACTAAACTAAAACTTACCGGCGAAGGCTCGGGCCTCGTCGGTGGGCACGGCCCTGAGGTGGCGCAGGTCGCTCTTGTTGCCCACCAGCATGATGACGATGTTGTTGTCGGCGTGGTCCCTCAGCTCCTTCAGCCAGCGCTCCACGTTCTCGTACGTCAGGTGCTTGGCGATGTCGTAGACCAGGAGCGCTCCCACCGCTCCCCGGTAATACCTGGTCAGGGCGTAACGTGGGGAAAGTAAGCTGCTGGCAGTTCAGTCCTGCCGTGCTGAAAAAAAACATCTCTAACTCAGGAAGCACTCACGCTGAGGTGATGGCTCTGTAGCGCTCCTGTCCCGCCGTGTCCCAGATCTGCGCCTTTATCGTCTTTCCGTCCACCTGGATGCTGCGGGTGGCGAACTCCACCCCTATGGTGCTCTTGCTCTCCAGGTTGAACTCGTTCCGGGTGAATCGGGACAGCAGGTTACTCTTCCCCACCCCCGAGTCTCCGATAAGGACGACTGCAAACCAAGCAGACGCGTTCAACAACACAAATGCCGCGACGTCACACAAACAGCAGAGTTTGTCAAAGTGCGACGACAGCCTCGGGTTTCTAACATGGATCTGCATGGATCACAGAACAAAAAGCGTTTAAATTGTTAAATTAACACGCTGCGACCTTAGATGCACCAATCAATCGAGCAGAGGTTGGATTCGGTAAATTTTTTCTTTATTGGCTCTGATAAGCAAAACCAAATACTGAAAAATCTGATTTTATTTATACCTACTATGCTTGAAAACTAAGATCTCCCTCCATGTTTGGTCCATAAACAAATCAACTAACAGCATGCGGTGATTAAATATGGTTCCTCTTGTAATTCATTGTATGGTTGGCTTCAAAAGAACAACCTCTGTCAAAGAACCTGCAGCTTAGTTTCCTCTTTTATGCCTCATTATCAGACAAAATCAGAACCTGCGGGTCAGATTCCACAGACAACCGGAAACTGGTGCAGGCCAAGAAAATCCTGACTTGTGCAACTTGTTACTATACAAAAAATCATGTCTCATCTCCGGTTTCCTCGGTTGTGAAAATAGAAATGTATACAGTGATTTTATCTTCTTTTTTTAAGATCATGACTATGACCCGTCCATTAATTGTGGTGCTTTGTTTTAAACACATGTATGACTTATAAGTAACTCAGAAATGACAAGTTTGACCTCTTGAAAGACATAAATGGACATCTAAAAGGTACCAAAAATAAAGTATTTGCAGTTTTTGGTCTCCTGAAAACCAGAGCCGGGAGGAGGAAATCTGGCCAATTAACTGTTGCACCTCTTATTGGGAAAAATAGCTGGGAAAACTTTTTAAGTGAATTTTCTCTACAGGACTTTTCTTAATTTTGTGTTTTAAATATGGTAAATGGACTGAACTTATATGGCGCCTGTTCCAGTCATACTGACCACTTAAAGCACTGTACACTAGAGCCCAATTCACCCAATCGCTTTCACTAATGCACACACATTTATACACCGATACGCAGCTTGGTACGAAACTTGGGGTTAAGTGGCTTGCCCAGGGGCACATCAACATGTGACAAGAAGAAGCTGGAATCGAACCCACATCCTTCAGATTGCAAGACGACTACTCAAACCATCAAGTCACAGTCGCCCAGCCACAGTTATAACAAGATATCTACGCTGTATAAAAGGCTTTTTTCTCCTAACTATCTGACATTAAATGAGACCAAAGTTGTTGTTTTATCAGGTCAGCTGTGGTTACCGATTTTCACATATTTCCATCTATTTTTGTGGAGTTTAACAGGCCCTCTTAGAGCAAAATACACATATAACTTCACAGTTATATAGTATTCTCAGATTCACAAGCTTCACCATTTTTCTTCAAACTGTAATGACTGTCATTATACTCAAAAACGTATTTTAGTTTCATCAGACTACAAGAAATATCATCAGAAATTAGTTTTTGTCCTTGAGAGCATTCATACATTGTTTCTGGACTAATGGCCTCTTCTTCGCTGAATGGCAATTCGGGCCACAATGAACTTGTTTTACAAACAGTTTAAAGTCATAGAAAAAACTAATCTGAGAGTGTATATACTGCTGGGTTTAAAGAAAGTAACAACTATCTCATTTTTCTCATATATAGCAATTAATATATATATATATTTAAACCAAACCGGCCTAAAATGGAAAACATGTAATATGATTAAATGTCAGTGTCATAAAATGTAATGTTTTTTATACGGTGTGTGTATATATCTAGCTTCAACTGTACATATAATAAAAATTCAACATGCAGCAACGTTTTAATACGGACTTAGGTTTGGCTACTAAGGCTTATTAAAGATGTAGGCGTAGACCAGGTATTTAAATGACTGTTTTAAGAGAGAGGAGCAGCTAGAAGCAGCTAGCATGTTAGCAAACAGCTTTTCATGTAACCAAATCAGGACCAAACACCGGACTTCCTTATCCGAGATTATAGACTAGAGCTAAACACCGCAAAGATAACGCGATTTCCATCAGAAAACGCTATAAACAGAATAATTCCGTTGTTTTTTTCCACTTCTGTCACTTTCTGTCTAAAAGCTAAGTTTAGCATCTCTGCAGCTGACTTCCTCAGTCTGCTACAATAACGGAATCCCAACAAACACGGTATTTCCGCTGTCATTCACCCACTTTCCGGTGACTTATTACCTTTAAACAAATAGTCGTATTCATCATCGCGTGTTCCCATGTTCGGCGAATATTTTTCAGCTTTGTATTTTCCAACTAATAACAACGCTTTCCGACTACCGGGGTAGCTAGCAAGCTGGCGCCGCCCTCAAGACAAGCTAAAAGCACGTGAGTTTGGAATCCTTCGACTTGACCAATAGGAAAGCCGATCTTGTTGACTGACGAATCTTTCAGCCAATCAAAGAAGTGAGTTGGAGATGACAATCAAACGACGCGCAACAGGGGGGAAGGCGACGAGATATTCCTGCCTTTGTTCTCAGAATAACCTGAACGTACCTAAAGAGTCCGTTGAGTAAAAAAAAAAAAAAATTCAAGATTTAAGAAAACACCAGTATTAATATTTAGACAGTTTTCTTTAATATACAATTTAATTTTTTGTTTTGCATGAATAAAACACTAGTAACCCAGTCCTCTTATTATAAATCAAACCTTTGGACTTTTATTTTATATTTAATAATAGTATTGCAGTGTGTGGAAATATATTCATACTGTTTAAACTTCTTCCCATTTTGTGATGTTTTACCACAAGCTAGAAGCTGTGAGGGTCGAGCTGCGGCGAGTCAAAGCTGGGCGAGCTGATGGCGTCCCAGGATGAGTCCCCCGGGCAAGTGCAGACCAGCTAGCAGAACCTCAGCCTGGACTCCACCACCTGCCTCTGGATCCTGGACTTTCCCGACTCACCACCCCCAAGTTGTTCGAATGGGAAGCTACACGTCGTCCACCACCACCTTGAACACTGGCGTGCCCCCTGGGGTGTGTACTGAGGCCCCTGTTGTTCACCCTATTCACTCATGACTGTCAGCCAGCCCACATGATTAAATATCTAGTTGGTGTGTCTCCTGTAAGATGAGACAGCCTACAGGTGGCAGGTGGGTATCTTGAAAACCTAGAACTCCACCACCATCAATATCATCCTGAACAGCAGAATAAAACAAGTAGCTTGTGGTGGATTTCAGGAAGTCAAGAAGATCGTCTCTCGTACCGATTACCATGGAGAAGCAGTGGAGAAGGTCCGACCTTCCAGGCGTCAGCCACATCTTTTAGGTTTAGATGTACAAGCAGGGCCAGGAGAATCATCCAAGGCACAAGAAATCTTTGACCCATCACCTCTTCAAGATCATGTCTTTTACTCTTAATACATTTTATTACACTTTACCCTTCATTTGTTACAGTTCATAGCTTTCTCTACAGGTCACCTTTCTCTCCTACAACTTGTTTATGACTGTCCATACCACATAGATGCAGACTCTTCAATAACTTTAAAACTGCTTTATTATTAGTTTATTGTTGTTTAACCTATGACTTCTTTTACTAACTTTGTAATTATTTTGTCTTGTTTTTTACAACTGTGTGTAGTGACAATAAACTGCTTATCTTTATTTTTGTTTTATACCTCAGGGTATGTTATAACACTTTTATGTGACAGAGCAACATAATGTAGGACATACATTTATTAATATAAGGACATTGCTACATGTTTTTTTTTTTTTTTTCGGCAAATAAGCCTGAGAGCATGGTGGGGATCGTTAGCTTCCGTTTAATGTGACACACCAAAATAAAACTCAGTACCACTAAAACCGCTTTCAGCCCATCTGTGTGTAATTTAATCTAATCATATATAAAGCTGTCCTGTTGCAGTGGAAGAATCAGCCTGGACCCAATTTAACTTTCTGCTCGACATTAAAACCAAAACGTGCAAAGCAATACTATCTCTGCACGTCCTCTGAACACCCTGACCCAATCCCCGCTCTTAAATTTGGTCACAGGTTCATGCAGGGACGGTTTTCTTCAGCAGCTGCAGGGGACTCCAGTCAGTGTTGATGGGAAGATAGATGGAGCTACATACAGGTCTAACCATGAAGAAAACCTGTCTGAGGCTGCAAAAGACTTGAAACCTTTGACAAATGTTCACTTTCCAGACCATAAAAAAATACAGCGACAGCTGCAAGCCAATGGTTTGGATCAAATCATATCCATGTTTTAGAACCGGCCCAGTCGTGGTCCAGACACAAGTCAATTTTAGCATCTGTGGCAAGACTAGAAAACCATGGTAACAGACAAACACCACCTAATCTGACTGATTTGAGGCTATTTTCTAAAAAAAGATGATTTCTATTTCTAGATGTACAAAGCTGGTAGAGGCCCACCACAACTTGCAAGGTTTATTTTTAGCAGAAAGGTTGTTCCAAAGGGCTGCACAGTGGCCCAGTGGTGCAGCAAGAAGGTCCTGGGTTCAAGTCCTAGCCTTGTCCTGGGTCTTTCTGCATGGAGTTTGCATGTTCTCCCTGTGCATGCGTGGGTTCTCTCCGGGTACTCCGGCTTCCTCCCACAGTCCAAAAACATGACTGTTAGGTTAATTGGTCTCTCCTAATTGTCCTTAGATGTAAGTGTGTGTGTGAATGGTTGTTTGTCCTGTTTGTCTCTGTGTTGCCCTGCGATAGACTGGCGACCTGTCCAGGGTGTACCCCGCCTCTCACCCAGTGAACGCTGGAGATCGGCACCAGCAACCCCTCGCAACCCCACAAGGGATAGCCATGTGTTAGAAAATGGGTGGATGGATGGATGTAGTAAGGGTATTGACTCTTGGGATATTTTTTGGCTCAATATAAATGCACATAATACTTTGTAGAAATGTATTTAAAGTTCTTCTCTAGTGCATAAAATCCCAGTAAACGAAGTTCAGGTAATGTAAAAAAGTATTTTTTTTTTATTTGTAAATAGTGCCACTAATTCTCACACAATTATTTAAAATGTTGCACTGCTGTATAAATGTTCTCTGATTAAAAGTTGTACTCAAATTCGGATATTCTGTTTTTTTAACTGAAATTACATTTTTTTATATGTATTTTTAGGCTTTTTCACACAATCACGAGTGCCAATGATTGTTAAAGGGACCTCAATCATTTGTCTGTCAGAGTAATATCATGTATCCACTACTGAACACGTTTACCTTTGTGGTTACCTTCTGGCTTTCTGCACCCTTTACATATATATTTGCATCCCTCTTTAACACTTCTGCTAACAGCCATTTAGCCTTTGGCGCTGACAAAACTCCACTAGTAAGCAATCATAGCTGTAAACAAACTACCTGACGTGGCTCAAGGCAGATTACTTCACCCAGGAATGAATGCACAACATTGTGTCCAAGGACAACAATTCATAGAACTGCTTTATTTCGTTGTCATTCTGATCGAGTCCAAACACACGCGCACACACGGCCATCTATTTATTCCAGTAAATAAATAGATGAATGTACACAGATATACACAAAATACACATTTTCTGATATGCATATTCATTTGTGAAATCATGCTATGTCTCTGGAACGGACTCTCCCTATTGGACGAGGGCACGCTGCAATTTGAAAACACCAACACAACACAGCTGAACGGTTGGAAGAATCCCTATTCGATTTGCATGTCGGGTAAAAAAAACCCACGAGTCTTGCAGTTTCCGAAATCACACAGAGGAACCGCTGTGGGTTTTACACACCATAAATATACAGCAGCTGCATCTTGACAGACACACTGAAGAATGGGGGTTTAGATCATGTAGATTGCAGTCATGCAATCACTTCTTACCCAGCAGCAAAAAAAGAAAACCAAACAAAAAAAAATAAGATTCTCCGATTCAAATGGAAAATATATTTGTATATCTTTATATATGTATTTATAGATTTATGTACATATGCTAAAGGAAACAGCAATGAGGAAAAAAATAAATACAAGAATACAGGTGAAAAAAAAATATGTATATAAACAGTAGACTTACGTGTAAAACTTCCCAATAAGGCGAGAAAAACAACAACACCCAAAAATCAAACAATAGACTGTACAAAAACATTGCTGCTATGGTCTTCATGTGACAAACAACAGCAAACTGGTAATACCTGGCCACTGCACGTCGTGAGAACAAGCCGATTATCTATTTTACATCGCAGACATCCCTTACCCCTCGCAGGCGGGCGTGGAGACGCGCCGGCCGACTGCCGGGAGTCGCTCTGAAGCTTCTACAAAGGTTTTAGTTTGAAACCCAAAGACGTGAGCCACACACACACACGACCTTAGACACTAACTCTAACATTTATTATGACGAACACACACACACACACACACACGCACGCACTCACAAAATAAAGGTCAGCATGTGTGAGAGACAAAAAGAAAAGAACATCTCCAGGTGCATCTAAGTAAATCGGAACATCATCAATCATTCATTTCAGTAATTCGATTCAAACTGTGAACGTCCTGTAGTAAACAGGTTCTTTCCACACGGTGTGGTGCTTTTCAGGGGGTCGTTTCTGGTATTTTTGGCGCATTTTGACTCACAGCTAATGAAAACTCAAAGTGCACCTTTTAAGAAAGCTAGAAAATTGCCAAAGACCAGAACATAAAGCATTTGTTTGCCAACTGAACAGCTTCTTCTTCATGTACAGTACAGTATAGGCACGCAATACTCGGTCGGGGCTCCTTTTGCTTGAATTAGAGTAGAAAACAGTGGAAAGATCATTTACCGTCCAGCTACGGTGGGGGAAATTCAGGTGTAGCAGCGGCAAAGAGCCGCTTTACAACACAAGAAAAAAACAACCTCCTGTACAGTTTTTAAAAGTAGCACACACAAGAAATGAAAGAACAGCACAACTGAGTGGGGGGATTTTGAGAAATGTGCAAAACATGTATTTATATTTACTGGAAAAAGACTGTTGTTGTTGGGAGCAGCGATGGTTGTAAGGGATTTTCATAGAAGCTGAATTTTAGGTTTTTCATTATCTGTAAGCCATGAACATCTAACTTCACAGAAATAAGTGCTTGACACACATCCCTCTATATGTAAAAATGTACAAAAATGTAACTTTTTTGATGACGTTCGAATCTACTGAGATGCACCGGCGTGACCTCTGCATAATGCGGTGCGCGTTTTATTTGGCCTCTATAACTGGTTGATCACTCAGGTCCTCGTATTATAAGTGCAAACAACGTTCAGCTCATTTACAAACTGCGTCAACACGGCGATGCGGTGTGTCCATTCAAATGCACAGATACCGGCTACAACATCGACTGCAAATACTAAAACTGATAGTCTACAACAAGAAACGTCGGAACCGTTCACTCGGTGGATTTCTGGTGTAAGGAGTGGATTGCCGAGAGGAAAAGCGCTGCTGATTTATACCCTCTTATTCACCGTTGAAACTCTGAATCTCTGTGCATCTGTCCAAAAAGTTGGGCCCCTCACTGGAAGACGCTGCGATGGAGTAAAAAAAAAAAATCAAAAATCTGTAGCCTCCATGTTGTGATTGATGTCTGTCTGAGCGCACGGCACAATGAGAAACGCAGTAACGCTGCACTTAGATGACTAAAACCAAACGTCTTTGGGTGCATTAAGAAAGATTTTCATAGTGGGGGGAAAAAAAAAACCCATTGTGGGCGAATCCTACAGTGAAACACACTGAATGTTGCCAAGAAAAATATGGAAAAGCTAGACGTTATAAATTAAGCATAAATTATAGCCATCATGTAAATTGAACAAGATGTACGTTTTCACTAAAGCTCCTGTTTGCTGTCTTCCTTTATGAACTAAAGCTGCATATTTTTTCTCTAGGATTATGTGGATGACAGATGGGTGCCGGTGTGTTGCTGATGCCTTTTAATGCAGAGCCCTGCAGGTTTTCTCACTGAATTCTGTTTCCGGTTTGTTTCACTTTTTTTTACGCCACTGGAGCACTCGGATACGCTGTGGTTCACGTAACAGTCCCCCCCCCCTCCCCCAGAAACATCCACGCATTAACTTTGCGTCACGTGACCATTCACTCACGCAGTTCGCCGTTGGGAGACGGCCGTACCTGTGTTTGATCTAACGAGGACTGTTTTACAGTGCCTTGCAAAAGTCTGTACACTGAGATGAAGTTACGTGCATATTCTATAGACACCTGATTGAACTGTTTTACTTTCCCTCAATTTACTTTCCACTACAATTTATGCACCACCTTCTGTGGGTCTGTCACATATGCTCATATGTTTTCAACGTTTCAAGACAAACTGTGAATAAACTATGAGGAGAAAGAGTACTCTTGCAAGGCATTGGTTGTGTGCACAGATTAATATGGGCAACGAGGTCAAACTGTGCTCTTACACTGACATCTACCCTGCACACTAATGGTGAAACATGTTTATTATAATTATTATTATTCCTTTATTTAACCAGGAAAACATGTTTCTACTCATTGTTCAGTTCCCATCCCTGAAACAAGCTCTAACCCGGTCACATCAGAATCTGCAGCAGCATGGTTGGGTGGGTAACAGGCATAGGCTTTTCATTATTAAGAAAGAAACAACAGTATGAACATCCTTTCTACTAAGTTGTGGTCCTGATCTTTCTGTGAGCCAATTCACTCTTATTTCATATCACAGATTTGATGCCCTGCTTAAACCAAAATTATCCTAAGTGACCTTCTCCTGGTGAGTGTTATTTATTGGACTCACACGATCACTTTTCCTTACAGAGGGGCCAAAGCTTATCCAACCTGCGGTGGCTCTGTGGGTCCTCCAAAGTGGCTCTTATTAACTTTGGCCAAGATGTAATGAATTAACTGAGCCAAGTTTTAAATTATAAAGGTAAAAAAAAACAACAACAAGGATCCTTTAAGCAGGTTTCCTGTGTGTATCGATGCGACAGATGCAAGGAAATAGACACAGAATGGCAGTAATAGCACAAGGAATGCTTTTTTTAGAAATTGGTTTTGCCAATTTTTTTTTAATCATTTGGTCTCAAGCTGCTTTTCTTCCTCATCTTTTTCATTATTATCAAATATTGCATTCAAGAAAATTAATTGTTTCCATCTTTTTAAAAACATTTCATAACAAGCAAAACAGGAGATAAAATCCTGGTTGCTTGATCATAAAACAAATGTAACATTGCAGGTGTAAAACCTGATTGGCAGCCTTTTTAGCCAAAGGGTCAGGTAGGTTTTCCAGCATGAAGCAAATGTAATCTAGGACTGGCTCTTTAGATTGAAGAGGTTGCCAAACCTTGCAACAGACTATCAGCAGATTACAGAAAATGTACCTTTAATCATCGGTTCTGAAACGTCGCCTGGCGGGAGCAAATGAACCCCTGGTCCGTACTAAATGTCCCCAGGCAGACGGCTTCAAAACTACAGAGGTTCAAAGCGGTGAAATGAGCCGAGACCCCCTGACATAAAATCGATGTGACGTCGCGCTGAATCTGTTAAAGACCCAACGATATCGACTCGAATGCGAAACCGGTGCAGAGGGGACAAAATGAGCCACTTTTGACAGGAAATGATTGACTCTGTGACTCAAACGACCGAGATAATCAGAGACCCTAACGAATGAAGGCGTTGAGCATAAGGTGTAGCTCTCACATTTATCACCCACTTGTTCACACTTCCCTTTACAAAAACTGTAACTGACCTATAGCTACATATATTGTTGCCCTAACGCTTCCGCACTGCAAAAACAGAATTAGAAATAAGTAAAACGTTCTTAAAATGAGTGTATTTGTCCTTGATTTGAGCAGGTAAATAAGACTATTTGCTAATGGAATAAGATTTTGCACTTAAAATAGGAACAATTCATCTCCATCATCTTATTTCAAGTGCAGGATGTCTAATTATCTTATTTTAGGGGTCAAAGTACTCATTCCATTTGGCAGATAATCCATTTTACCTACTCAAATCAAGCATAAATACACTAACTTTAAGAACATTTTACTTATTTTTAGATCCATTTTTGCAGCGGCGAATGAACCCGTGAAAGCCAGAGAAGGAGGGAGCAAGCTGACGCTCAAGACATGAAAACAAGGTAGGTTCCCAAAACGCTGTTTTGCGAAGGTTTTCACATCGGAGAGCTTTTGTCTGACGGGCGATCAGTAAGGATACACTCTGATGAAGTGATGAATACAAACTGAAATGAAAGGGGCAGTCCTTTTACACCCCCAGCTCCGCAGATTCAGTGAGAAAACCAGCTTTCAGTCTGCTAAGAGGGCAGTCTTGGTGTCGCGTGTATGTCAGACATATACTACTACAGCCGTTCACAGACTATCTCACACATATACATAGATAAACTCTTAAATTGATATAATAAATTTCATCTGTCGAGGGTGAAAGGCAGGGATGGTTGGATATCAGTGAAGACATCACTGTCAGGTTTTTTTTTTTTTTTTTTTCTCTCTCTCCGCTCCTTAGGTGTTCGTTTCACTTATTCCTCTCAGTATGTTTACAACCCTGCTGCACGCAGAGATCGTGCTTCTCCTGTTGCGGCCTGGACTCCTGACCGATGAGTCCGCTCTTCTGAGATGTTCACTCCTCGCTCTCTTTCTCTCCGCCGGGGAAACCGTGTTTTACTGCAGGAGACAGAAAAAGACATTTGGCGTACTTAAATGAGTGCAGACATTAAAACACAGGAGCATAATCAGGTCGGGGGGGGGGGGGGATGAGGAAAGAAGGCAAACAGTGCGTTTAGAAAACCTCAAAGGAAGCGGGAAGACGGGGTAGGTGAGCACAGGGGCGGAGTTTTAACAAGGCGTGCAGTTTGTGGTTCTTGCTGGAAAAGTCGGTTTTAGAAACCTTCCTGTGTCAACCCTCTGACGCAAACGTATCCTTCAGCTTTTTGGAGCAGCTCACAATGTAAAGGATAAATTCTCAATACTCATAGGCTCATAACTCGGTGATTATTTAGGTTATTCATCCATCTCAGTGAGAAATCAGCTGGCGGCCAGATTGAGTCTGAATGGTTTCGGATCAATGATTAGCTGGTCAGAAACTCAAAGATTCGCACGTTTTATGTTCCCAGAGCTGGGTGCTAAGAGGTGGCTCTGACAGCAACACTCTTCAGTGTGGAAGTTGTTACTGATGGAAGAAGACTCAACAGTAGGTAAATTATGCTTATTGTAATTAAATTGCATGCCCAGAATTATTTATATTACTTTCAGTAATAAATAAAAAAATATATTTGTTAGCATTTTAGCATTTAAATCCTTCTTATATTTGCTGAGCAGTTGTTTTTTTTTGCACCTTTCCACTAATGGTTTATCTTAGATGACGAGCACCATGGTTTTGAGGTTGGAAGACCTCCTTGCCGTCACCAAACCTTTAGCCTCTGCCATCAGATTCAAGCTGAGAATCTGTCTAGGCATCTTTATATAATATGATAGTCAGAGGAAACATGCTGGAACAAAAACTTAAACCTGAAAAGCAAGAAGGCCACCTAACCTCAAAGACCTGGAGCTCACTGCAAAAAAAAACCCATGATTGGCCTAAAATAGCAACAGAAACAGAAATAAAATGAACTTTAATCATAAATTTGCCAGGAGAATTAATCATTTTGAGCCTAGCTGTATATTTTATTCTAATCTTTGATTAAAATATTGACTTTGTCTACCGTAAATATATAATGAATGTAATAATGTAATAACATCAATACGTTTGCGTCAAACAGTTACATTTCTAATGTGTACATTTCTGAATATGATCTCTTTCAGGCTTTGTAGAGAGCAAGACCTCTGAGGAGAACAGGAAGGCTGAACTCATTACAGCTATACGTGTTAGCAGTCTGTTACAGAACAGGCTGGATTTGTTGGGATAAGGATCAACATTTTTAAGGAAATACGATCATTTTACAGTACAGCTTACCGAGCACTGCTAATAGTTGAAAACGTTAACACAGTTATCATTTGGTCCTTATTATAAAACATTAAAGTGGGTTTTAGTAAAACCGTGTCGTAGAGCGACTCCTCCCTCCCACGTGGTGTGACGTCGCCTCTGCGCTCACAGAAGGAGGGCTTGAAAAAATGTTTTTCAATACTGTTTTTGTATCTTATTGTAAGTTTTTTTTAAATAAAAATCAGCTAGCATTGGGATCAGCAGATCAAACCTGTTAAAAAAAAACAACAACAAACAAAAAGTTCGGGATTCAGCCACAAAACTCTGATCGGTGCATCTTCATTAACAGAGACTATTGTTACTGTTGGTTACTGTGAATGTATTTTAAGCTAACAAACAGAAAGGAAAACTTAATGTTATCTTCATAAAAGGTGCTGGAAACGCCTCTTATGCGACATGTTTAGGAAAAGAAGGTGATAAACAATGTTAGGAGACACGCATGATGGCTGACCACGGACTAAATGATCAGGCAGGCAAACTGTGACCACTTCCACCCATTTATTAATGCAAAATGAAAGCTGCAAAGTAGCGACTACATACATCAAGGCTACCCGTGAAATATTAATGGACTTAGGGACCTGTTACAACTCTTTATGACTCATCCTATCCATCACTTCAGTGCCAGGTGAGCAATCGCCTCACTTCCGATCTCAGGGAATTCCCTGTGCTTTGATAATTTTTTTTTTTTGAAGTCTGATGCTTCTCACTTACTGTCTCTCTTTCCCAATCCCCATCTGGCAGGGCCTTAGACTCTGAGCCATAGTGTAGCGGAGAGTACACCCAGGTCCTGTCCTCTGGAGGCTGTTTTTACACGCCCACCACAGCAGAGGGGGCCAGAGGGACAGAGGAAAAGGCCACAGGCACAGAGACAAGCAGCGGGGGCAGGCAGGAGAGAAAGACACCGGAGATCACAGGAGAAAAGACAAGACAGGAAATGAAAAAATTAGGGATGCATAAAGGAGGAAATGTCTGAGACAAATCAGAGTGTGAATCTGACATGCTGAAAGAGCTTCAGAGGACGCGCTAATCCTAAAAAAAAAACATGTTGATGTCAATTAGAGCTTGTCGGAGAGCAGGAGAGAGAGAGAAAGAGAGGGAGAGAGAGATGCAGTAAATGTGTGAATATTAACGAAGCGTGTTTAAAACACATGTCTTTGTGACATTTGCCCTATTGGTGGCACACCAGGTTTAGGATGAGCTTCTGCATCGTGCAAGCAGGCGGTATGAGGAGAGAGGAGGAGATGGGAGGAGCCAGGATGCCAGGACAGTCAGACACAGAAAGCATCCTCAGACAGAGCAAAGCACATAAACCGGTTTGTTCCGCGCCTTCCAAAAGTATTCACACCCAGTGACCCTGTCACGTCCAGAGGCGTTGCATCCACACGTTTTCCGGGATTTTTTGCTTGGATTTTACCGATAACGAAGCAACACGATGTTGTGCGTGATGGTGAGGAGGACCGAAAGTGATAACACAGTTTTCAACATTTTCTCTTAACAGTCTGAAAGGTGCGGCATGCAGACGTAGGACCACCTTTCACGTCAGTGTTTTTGAGAATATGCCTCCTCTAGCCGTGTACATCTAGAAATCTGCTTGTCTACTTTCATTTTCTCAAACGTGCTCAAGCTCAGTCGGATTAGATAGAAATGATCAGTGAGGATCTGTTTTGCCACAGATTTTTTTTAACTGTGACTGGACCGTTGATCTAAATCCTCTCCTGGAGGGGAGTGTGCCTCCATCCCAGTTTCACATGTTTTGCTGTCTAACCGGTTGATTTGCAGGATTGCCCAGTTTTTAGCTCGATCCATCTGTCCGTCATCTCTGACCAGCTTTTCTGTGCCCGGTGCAGAACACTATCCCCACGGCATGACGCTGCCACCACCACGTACCACGATGCGGAGGATCTGTTCAGCCTGGTGGGCAGTTTTAGTCTCCCGCCACGTATAACTTTTCGGATTAGACCAGAAAGTTGCATTGATGTCTCCTCTACAGGGTTCCCACACCTTGGTGAACATCAAATTCAAGGACCTTTCAAGGACTTTCCAGGACCAATTTCCTCAAATTCAAGGACCACACGTGGCGGCATTTACCTACTGTGACCGCTGAATAGGTTATCATATTTTAATACAATGCAAATTCAATAAAAGACTAAACGGCACAGAAGTTGTTGGGTCAGAAGCAATGCAAGAAAGTGGATAATTTATTATTATTAATTTATAGCCTATATTGATATTGATCATATTCATAGCCTACATTGATATCCACAGTACATGGCTATGCCATGTTACATTACATATAAGATGTACATTAGCCTACCGTTTCATGGAATTTTATGGAAAAAAGTGCAGCATTGAGATGTTCAGAATTATATCAATTTGTTTCACTTACTTTCATCTTTGATTAAGCTAGTTTTTGACTTTGACTCTGAAAAGTTGCTAAATATAGCGCCAAGGTCGCTGAGTTGGCAACACTGTGTGAATGTAACCTATTGGACGCACGTAGGCCTAAACCGTAGCCTACCAACTAACGAGGAAGAGCGAACGTACTTTTGCAAAATAAAAGTCTGCGGAATCAACATAATTTTAAAAGATCGTGTGGTAGTAAAATAATGACACGAGACGTCATCCGTGTAAACTTTCAACCCCAAAAAAAATTCAAGGACTTTCAAGGACAAGGTGTTTTTTTGGCTGTTTTCAAGAACTTTCAAGGGCCTTGAATTTATTTTTACAGATTCACAAACTTTCAAGGATTTCAAGGACCCGTGGGAACCCTGCCTCTAGCCAGGACTGCCTCAAAAGGCAGAAAGAAACCCTTTCTTTCCACTATCACAGAAACTCTCGGGTTCTCAATTTCACTGTGAGAAAATCTTAAAAGGTCAAAGGTGCGTCAATGCTTTAGCAAAGAGCTGCACATGTGCCGTTTCCAGCATGGAAGGTTACACTGAGTTAGATCTTGTTGTCAGGGGGTCTGTAATAAAAGGCTGCAGAGAGGAGGTCAGCTGCTACACTGTAAGGCTGTACTTGAAGGAGTCAAATCCACGCACGAATCCTAGCGGACTGGAAACTGAGATGCAAAGAAGGAGGAGCTGTCAACGAGGGGGGAAAACAAAGACATTCAAAAGATGAGACTAGAAAAGCCTGTCTTCTGTTTACCCACCTCCTACACTTCACCGTGAGGGGAGATGCTATTGTTTTCCTGTCAACACAATTACAAAACCCCCAGCAGTGTTAAAAAAAAGAAAAAGAAATGACAGGCAAGGGCTCCAGATGATCTTGTTTCCTCTCAACACGTTGTGCATGTTTTGTATGGAGTACACAAGAAAGCACGTAGGGTCAGTCCGAGCTCAGATCTGTGCAGCGACGCTGATCTGAGCTCACACACCGGCCAACGCCACTGGCATTTCCTCCCCTGTCTGCAGGGAGAGACCACCCAGGCCCTCCCCGTCTGGAGACCGAGAAACATGGCGCACAGATAAAACAAACAGCATGGCGGGATGGGGGGGGGGGGGCAAAAAGAATAATAATAAAAAATCAGGTGAAACAGAAAATGATGCCTACTGAGGTGAAAATGGAGGATAGATGTGATGCTGTGTGTGGTCCCCGCAGGGATCCACGGGATGAGTCAGTGGTGGGGGAGAGGTTCACAACTTCAGCATCTTTTTATATCTGCTACATCATCACCATCTCACTCCTTTTAGTGTGACTCACGAGGAAGACCGCATGACTGAGACAGTGAAGGGAAAGATGGAGCGAGGTGCTTATTAAGAACAGAAAAAAAAATAATCTGGGGTTAAATGGACGCAAGATAAGAGTGGACAGAAACAATAATGGATCTGGTGATGGCAAGGGAAAAAAAAAAAAGAAACCTCTAACACTTTTTGTCCTAGCTAACACTTTTTGGTCACTTTCTGTCTCACCCACGAATTGTAGCCAAATGTTCTTTTTACCTGTACGACCTAAAGAATCCACGTTTGCACCCTGCTATAGCAGATGTTTAACCAGTCGACTGTGCATTTGGAGGTGGAGTTGTTTTTGGCCTTAGTCTTTTAGAAAGGTGAGCTCCAACACCTCTTGGGACATTTTGCAGAAATCTGAAGGTATTGCAGGGGGGCACAACAACATCTTTGCCTTTTTTTGTCCAGAAAACACAGGATTAATTAATCATTCTAAATGTGACAACAGCACCCCCTGCTGTTTGGCCTGTACCTGCAATCAGTTGTATGATAAATACGATTAATAAACTCCTAAAAAAGTACAAAACTTAATATAACTAAAGTTTATTGTTAATATCAATGGCTTGTATTATTTTTTTGCCACAAGAGGTTCATAGCTAGTTGACTGCAGGTACGAGTCGGGCTAAAAGACATTTATATTGTTATTATATAGTTCAAAAAGTGTGACAACGTTGAAACATTCTAGTTGTTAGAAACCACTTTTTGGATTATAAATTAACTCATAAATATGTTATACATTTTAAAAGCAAAATACTGCTCTCCACCCTGAATACAGAACCCCCGTGATGAAGCATAGTGGTGGCGACGTCATGCTCTGGGGATGTTTTCCTTCAACAGGGACTGGAAAGCTGGTCAGAGTTGACGGGAAGATGTACAGGGCAATCCCAGAATAAAACTGATGTTTTCCTTGCAGCAGAATGACAACAAACCTGCAGCCAGAGCTACATTAGATTGGTTTGTGTTAGAATGGCCAGAAGTCCAGAACTAACATTGAGTGATAATAATGCATATCACAAAACAAAAAAAACAAAAAAAATATTGCCTCTACATGCGCACATTCTGACACATTCTGACACATTCTGACTTGGGCTGAACATATATGCACACCCCAGATTTCAGATTTCAATGTGTAAATTTGCTCATTTAGCAACAATGTATCCTATTTCTTTCACTGCACAGTTAAAAATCACTGTTATCTATCACAAAAACCTCAGAAATTAAGCATTTAAGTTTGGGGTTGAAAGATGACAAAATGTGGAAAAGGTCATCATTGCTGATGAATCATTTTTCGAAGCACTGCAAACTAAAACATCAAAATATCTAACTCTGTAGTTAATGTGCTGCGTCAATTGATCACAATTTAAATACTGGCCAGGACTCAGCTCAGATTACAGAGAGCTGACGAACTGATGCCCTTCACGCAGTTAACGTGGCGGCCGAACTGTGTGTAAACAGGGAAAAAGACGGTTCTTTGTAATAAATCGGCTATTCCTCCTGAAAGGAGACCAGCTGGACACACGGGGTTCTAGTATCCACTGTGTTTTCACAACACCGCTGTTGTGATAATGAATGCGATACGCTGAGAAAACAGACAAACTAGTCTCTTTATGTGCTTAAAATAAACCAAATGCGTTTTTAACATAGAAAAAAAAAACCTCAAACATCCAAAAAGGCAGTTTACAAAGCAAGAAGTTGGATTAGCGTGGGACATCTGAGAAGAAAAGGCATTTTCATGATGGCGGGAGCTGGTGCCCAGAGTGAGCGCTAAGGTTGAGAGGATTATTTCCAAAACTGAGTGAAGTGATGCATCAAGGTTAAATGTATAGCACCGTACATGGGACAGGCTTTCCTATGAAACTGCGGCTTCTCCTCGTCGCTCCCCAGAGGCCCTTCTTGAGAGCCGTCTGCTGGCAGCATGCTTCTGTGTGCTTACACTTCGCTGTGGGTGTCACTTTGCCTGGTGCAGAAAACAAACTCCTCACCGCCGTGTGCAGAGGGAGCTTCTCATCTCTCCTCCTTCTGAACGCGCGAGCCGGGCCTCAGCCAGAGCCCGTCACACGACAGCGCTGCTCAATAACCCAGGAGCTCACTGACTAACCTGTTGGTCATTAAGGCTTTCTCATCACACATCAGGGGGTGTTTGATTCCTGACAGGGGACACCCTGAGAGGGGCGCGTCCAGGTGGGAACGCTTCGCCCTGTGGTTTGATTTATACTCAGCCTAGTGAGTCTCACAAATATTGTTCAGTTACAAGAACGGACTTCAATATGTCTTCTTATAATTCCCAAACACTTATTTGGGAGTAATCAGACTGAAGGGGGGCAGATTTGTTGCTGAGGAGAAGCGTTTTTTACGGTGATGTGAGGCTGTGTTTTGTTTTTCCTGCCACACATATGGCTTCACCTGTCGGTCAAAAACGTAAAACCCTTTCATTTTGTGTCTCACCTGTGCGCCTACATCCACATTTCTGCTTCCCACACGCTTTGTGGTAAAATGCAAGAGGAGACTCTTTTAGCTTTCTTATGACGACTCAACAGACTCTCCCACCTGAGCTGTGGATCTCTGCAGCTCCTCCAGTGTTAAGCTGGACCTCCTGGCTGCTTCCTGGACTCATGCTCTGCTTGAACAGCCTGTCCGTTTAGGCATATGGCCATTTGTGCGCATCAATCCTTTCACACACAGATGATGTAATAATATAGTAATAATAATAATAATAGTAACCAGGAGGTGTTCACCCCTTGGATATTGTTTAATAGCTACTTTAAATTTCTTCTCAAATATTCTCCCTGACCTTTCTGCTGCGTTCCTTGGTCTTCATGATGCTGTTTGTTCTCTGATGCACAGGCGGACTCTAGAAACTAATGAAGTGATTTTTAAGAGAAAACTGGTTCCCCTGGATTTTATTTATGGGCATCACAGTAAAAAGGGCTGAATATGCACTACACTATTTATTTCTAAAGACTATTTTGAAAACTTAGTATCCAATGAAATCCCAACAAACTAAAGGCAATATTTTAAACCGTAACACGGCAACATTCAGAGGCTGTGAATACTTTTGCAAAGGCCCTGCAGCTGAGCTTTTGGGTGCGCTACGGCCTGCCGGTACAACACCGTCAGCCCGTCGCTTTGGAAGGAGCAATCATGACGGCTGAACGCGTCCAGGAAGCCGTGATCTGCTGAATGCGCTGCTGCAGCCTTGTTGAAAATCACTTTAGGGAGGGACAGGAAAGTAGAGGTTCACATCACGATCTAAGACGGCGCTAGGATGATGGTACCGTACAGCTTGTTCAAAGACAATCTGGGAAAAATGCTTTGCGGCTTAGAGGAGGATGAAGAAACTGATCCCACACTCAAATCTGAAGCTAATAAACGAAGAAGCTACTAAAACTGGACCCTTGGTGGGTTTTCTAATACTTCTTTTAGCATAGAAAATAAATCAGGGCAATTAAAAAAACAAGCTTCTTTTTTTAAAAAGCCCCAAAAACACAGCAGCCAGGAGCTCCGCACACTTTTATTCCCATACCAGCCTGAGCTTTCACCGCTCCTCTCAGTGCCTCTGCAGGATGGATCAGCAGTAGAAATACGTCACACACGCGATAACAGGCTAGCTGATTAAATAACGGAAATCAAAGCAGTCAAAGCCGATGTTTTGCGGGCGACTGCGTTCCACTTACGAAGTAGATATCGGATGCTGGCACGTCGTCGTCGTCGTCGACCGAAGCCTGGCTGGTGCAGCCTGAGCCGGACATCTGGCTGGCCCCGTCGGGCTCCACCACCACCACCACCTCGGGTCTGGGGGGGGCCTCCTCGGCCGGCCCCGGGGAAGAGGGAGCAGCGGCCGGGGCGGAGGAGGACGAGGAGGAGGCCGCCTCAGGGGCTGCCGCGGAGCTTGGGGGTGCCGCGGCCTCTTCTGTGTCGGCCGCTGCCTGAGGCTCACTGGGGAACGCAAGACGTGGTTAGAAGATCTGAACAAACACAGCGACTCAATGAGAATGTCAAATCTCATCAAAAACTTTGTTTACCTAATTAATTCAATTTAAAAACTTTCATATTATATAGATAGATATAAAAGTGCTGCGTTCAAGCATGAAATCAGAAAGTTAAGTGGAAGGAAAAAGTGTGGTAGAAAAAGGACAGCAGAGAGCACTGAGCTGAAGCCCATTTCAGGACGTTCACGAGACATGGACTGCGGCTGGAGTCGCTTGGATTCTACCTCAAGCTACAAAATCCAAGTAGCGTGAGGGTCCAGTACAAACATTTCACAGTCAGGGATGATTCTCTGCTGGTGTTGGTCCGCTGTGTTCTATCAAGTCCAAAGCTGTCAACCAGGACCTATCAGAGCACTTAATGCTTCCCTCTGCTGGCAAGCGTTGAGGAGATGCTGATCTCATGTTCCAACAGGGACCTGCCCACGCTGACTAATGAATCATTAATGTCTGCTTTAAAGACCTTGGTTTTACTGTGCTCAGTTGGCCAGCAGACTGGCCTGACCTAAATCCCCTCAGAGAATCTATTGATCAATGCCGAGGGAAGGACGATTCAGATACACACCAGCGGCAACAACGCAGACGAGACGCAGGCCGGCGATGGAGCGACCTGGACCGCCTGGACACCTCAGCAGAGCCACAAGCTGTTCGCCTACACGCCATACGCTGCACTGAGGCAGTAATTCATCCAAAAATGAGCCCCGAACCGAGCACTGAGTGCATATACTGTATGTGGACATACTTTTTGTAGGATGACATTTCTGTGATAAAATTCCTTCTTTTATTAGTCTAATTTTACACTGCAAAAACGGAACTAGAAATAAGTAAAATGTTCTTAAAATTTGTCTATTTGTCCTTGATTTGAGCAGGTAAATAAGATGATTTGCCAATGGAATAAGAATTTTGCACTTAAAATAGGAACAATTCATCTCAATCATCTTATTTCAAGTGAAGGAAATCTAATTATCTTAGTTTAGGGATCAAAATACTCATTCCATTGGCAGATAATCTTATTTACCTGCTCAAATCAAGGATAAATACACTAACTTTTTTTTACTTATATTTAAATTTAGTTTTTGCAGTGTAATATTGTAACTTACTGAGAAACTGCATTTTGGGCTTCCTTAGCTATATGGCATGATGACTAAAATTAACAGAATGCATACCTGAAATATATCCTTTTGTGTAAGCAGTTTTATTTTTTTAATCAAACTACTTTCTAAAGCTGTTCTGATTTTCTTAAAACGTTTGTATTTTTGCACTATGTCTGACAGTTAAGATTTGCCAGTATTAGGACTTATAAAATTGACCATTTAGGGCGCTTCAGATTTTTTTTTTATGCCACTTCAGAAGCGATTTGATCCAGGCTGACCCTTTTCTCCTTCCCTCCGCACCTTATTCCACGTCTCTGTGTCTGCAACCCACAGACAGACAGCAGTTGCTGACATCAAGGGCCACCATTTGCTTTGCAGGCCTTGAGACACGTCTCTTTCAAAAGATCAGCAGAACGGCGCCGAGTCGTTAAGAGGGAAGCCGCCGCTGACTAAAATTCAGCAGCTGCGTGTGTGGGCGTTTGCACCGTAGACGTGTGAGCTAATAGAACCGCCAGCTGGCTGGCAGCGTGCTGCCTGCCACCATCCTCCATTCTTCCCAGCCAGATCATCAACTATTAGGGAGGATTTAGGAGGTTCCACACTGGTTGCTCGGTCCTGTGTTTCCGTTTAGCTTCGTCAAGGAAAAAAACGCCGGCGGCTGGCCAGAAAAGCAAAATAAATATATAAAAAAAACAAAGACTAGGAATCTCAAAGAGAGAGATGATTGGCTGAATCAGTGGCTGAGACAGGATGATGGTTGCCACGCAGAGAGAAGACTCCCTAAACCCTGTTTTATCCCACTTTATTTTGCTGTTTTCTCTTCTCCTCTTTTCTTGGATTCTTCCTCTTTCAGTCAGTCACCCCGTTCCGTTCGCTTCACCTCATCTGGCATCCATCCATCTCCTCTCCTCTCCGTCTTCCTCACCAGCCCCCATCCAGACCTCCAGGCCATGTGTCTAGCCGCTGCTTTCTCGGCGTCAAACCTGATTATTCAGCTGGTTTCACTTGAGAACAACACTTTTACCTTTCCTGACCTAACTGAAATAAATCTGAAACCTGTACAAATAGCTGACTCTGCTTTCATTTTTCCTTTTAATCTTATTAACTTCTTCCGTGTGAGTGTTTTTTTTTTATTGCACTGCAAAAAGAGAGCTAAAATTAAGTAAAATTTTCTTGAAATGAATCTATTTACCCTTGATTTGAGCAGGTAAATAAGATTATTTTCCAATGGAATGAGTATTTTTACCCCTAAAATAAGATAATTAGATATACTGCACTTGAAATAAGATGATGGAGATGAATTGTTCCTATTTTAAGTACTAAAATCTTAATCCATTGGCAAATAGTCTTATTTACCTGCTCAAATCAAGGGCAAATACATACATTTCAAGAAGGTTTTACTTGTTTTTAGTTCTATTTTTTGCAGTGTGCAAGAGTGTGCACCAATCAACCAATCAGCACTAGACGGGAATCAGTTAATTTTCCATTGATCGGTTCTGATCGGTGATCAGCGGGTCAAATACTGAGAAACCAGGTTCCTCTTTTTCCCATTTACTGAATGCATCAATACCAAGAGCTCCCGCTGCTTTGACCAGTCGACAAACACACAAATCAACAAGATTAAATTTTAGAAATGTAGTAAAATAACTCACATAAAAGGTTAGGGACACATCCCTTGATGCATAAATGACCTTGTCAGTCCTTTATTTTCTGCTCTATCAAAGAACGTGCAGCACATTTATCATCATGCGCATGTTACAGCACTTAGCATTAAAAAAATTAAAAAGTCAAAATTGGAAGTGGTAGGTCAGACCTCAGAGAGATCTGGAAATCCAGGAAAAGCCTTATCGGTGCATTGCGACTAAAATCCCAAATTAAAATTGACACAATTAAAAAAAACACATTAAGGATGCAAAGTTTCAGGTCATCTCGGCTACATGGAAGCAGCTTGCCTCAGGCCTCCTGGCCCACTGCCCTGTTTCTACAGCCCGCTGGAAATAGGGCACATACCCCCCCCATAAACCCCCCTCGACTAGATATCAGGGCCTCCTTTAGTCAATGTCTGACCCAAATAAAACAAACGCACGCCGACACAAATCTACACGCATGTGTGCTCTTCCCTCATAACCAAAGTGCGGCGGGAGCCCCACGCGGCACCTGCAGCAGGCGTCTGCTCAGAACAATGGGCCGCTCACTCCAATAAACAAACGGGCTAAGCAGCTTAGCGATGGCGCTCGTGTGTTTGTGAGACAGGTGTGTTAATCCAGCAGCTTGTGTACGGTACTGGGTCACGCTGAGTCATGAAGGGACAGGAGCTGTGCTCATGACGTCTCTATAGAGTTACTATCGGGTATCAGGGTCACACATTAAAGGGTCTGCTTTTTTTTTATTCATCATCATTTACCAATTTCCAGAGCCGTGAGTGAATTTTCCTTTTATTTAGGTGTAGGTTCTGCGATAGACTGGCGACCTGTCCAGGGTGTACCCCGCCTCTCGCCCAGTGAACGCTGGAGATAGGCACCAAATGAAGCTGAAGCGCAAGTTCAATTGAAGAAACTCATCGCCTGCCTCCATTCAGAGTCCGATCCGCCTCTGATGTGAGCCAATCAGCTACGAACCGCACCTCCATGAAGCCAATCAGCATCCCTCGCTCATCTTAAAAGCAACTTCAAATCCACGTCTCAGCCTGCTAACCAGCAAGCGCAAACGGATTGCATGTCGGATTTCGAATCAGATGTCCGATTCAACCCACCCCCAACCCCTTCTCCACCATCGTAGCTGAGTTCATCTAGCTTCCAAGACGTTCCTCCATCCTCAACCCATCAGAGTGTTTTCTCCCTTCAGTCTTCAGCACTCCCTATCACCCCGTTATCGGTCCGGCAGAAGACCACCATGTTGAGCCCGGTTCTGCCTGAGGTTTCTTCCCAAAGGGGAGTTTTTCCTCTCCACAGTCGCTTCATGCTTGCTCATCATGGACAGTTCATGCAAACCTGTGTTTATCAAGTTGGACATTTATCGATCATCATATGGACTGAACAAACTTCTTCTATCTCCACTCCACCACCAGTTTCAGACCTGGGGGGAACATCCCTGTTCTCATACATCTACTTATGCATATTAAAGTATAATTCAGCATTAATGTTCCTGCCGAGGTCTGAGCGCCAAAGACTTAAAATATTGTGTCAATAAAATCCTTCTAATTGCCATTTCTTTCTCTGTGAGTTTTTCAGATTGAACACCCCTCGCGACCCCATGAGGGATAAACGTGACGGAAAATGAACGGATGGATGGATGGCTGTAGGTTTACATGCAGCATCAGCAGAAGAGACAGGCCACAGGGGGTGCATACGTAAACATTTTACTTTAAGTGTATTTTCCAAAGATGAACTAAATCGGTGAAGATGGTTAATGGCTCTTAAAAGAATTTCCAGCCTGAACGTCTTTTATTGCATCGCAAAGGTTACGTTGACCGAACTGCTTGACCAAAAAGGGGGAAGCGTGTTTCTGCACCGATATCACCGCCTTTAACTCAGCACGTCATCAGATGGGACTACTCTCCACTAACCAAGGACGACGAGGCTTCCTGACCGACAGCCATTCGGTTTTGCATCTATCTGGGTCTTGTGTCTGTCTCAACTTCCTCTGCGTGCTCATCTGTGACATCAGAAGGTTGAGATTTCAAACAAAGGCCCCTCATACCCGGCCATGGTGAAGGACCTGTGCCGCTGTGGGCTTGTTTCTGTGGGAACCTTGTTGGAGGTCAGTAGAAATCTGAAAGTCTGCTGGCTTCTGCTAACCACACTGAAAATGGGTTGTCCCTGAATCTTTCAAAGGGACAATGATCCTTGACTTTGCCGGAGTTCAACAGGGACAGAATCAAGTTATTTTCCACTAGGAATGGTCAAAGATCTCTTTTGGTCAAAGGAAGGATTGTTCCGAGACGTAAATGTTTGTAATTGAATCAATTTACTCAAAATAAAGGATTTTTTTGTCTCTAAAATTACCAGTGTAGGTTTTAACCAAAGGGTTTTTGTCTTTTTGCCCAAAGAAGCGTTTTAATATTTGTTTTTACCCAGGAGTGCCAATGAGTGAGCAGGGAGCTGTGACTAAAAATGGCAACAGGTGGCGCTATTCTTTACTGACCAAGGACAAGATGGCAATGTTCACACTGGGTTGTAATCCCAGAGTGGAGGGCAAAACAATCTGTTTTTGTTTACTTTTCTGTAAATGGGTGTTGGATTAAAACATGATTAAAACGATTAAGGAAAAAGAACTAAGGATTAAGGAATTACGGTGATCCTATTTGCCTGAAAGCCGCCCTGTTCCGCCACGAATCCAGTTGATAACTCACTGAAGGTAATGCAATATGTCCCAGGTGCTGGATTCATTTGACTCTTTCTGATATTTAACGCATCATCCATCATCTACCAGGTAAACTGGCCTCTTTCGTCGCTGGCGTACCTGGTCTCAGGCGAGGACTGCGGGACAGAGATGGTTGGCTCGCTGTCGTGTCTCTTCAGCTCCACCTCCACGGTGATGGTCTGCTGTTCCTCCTCGCGCACACGCAGCTCCTCCTGGGTCCTGGCACACGTGGAGGGAAAACGCAGGAAATGAAACGCCAAAAACAAACAGAAATACACACGCACAGCCACATCTTAGCGACGGGAAGAAAGAGCTCCCTCGTAAACACGCAGGCGTCGCATTTCCTCTGCCTTCCACCCACCACACCCGGACGCGTTTCAACGCTGTGAAAAAAACACGGCGCTACAGAGTAGAAGCTCACCTTCCGTCGTGGCTGAGAGACTGGGTGTGCCTCCTGAGGACAGAGAAAACACTATAAGTACAAGATGTAAATGAAAAGCACTTTACCAAGCTGATTTGTTCCCTGTTTGCTTTTTATGATCAAACCTAAATGCTTCGGTCCATCAAATAAAGATAACCTGAGCAAATACGAAAGACAGTTTTCAAATTATGACAAATTAAGAAGGAAAAAAAAGCTATCCAAAACAACGCGGCCCTATGCGGTAAGGTAATTGCCTCCTAAATCTAACGACTGGTAGTTCCAGCCTATTTAGCGCTGTCTTCTTTCGGGGTTTTTAGCACAAAAAGACCCGTTTCAGGTCAGGCCGCCACATCAGATTGAAGCCTGGACTCCCCGCCGGTGTCGGCTTGGTGTCACCGATTCGTACCTGTAGCGCGGATGCTCTGCCGTGTCAGACGGAGATCTTTCTGGGATGGACAAAGACGTGGTGGACGAGAGTGTCGTGGCAATGGACGCCGTGGTGGCCTCCTCAAACGACGGGGGAGTACACGGAAGGAGATCCTGGCGACCTGGCAGGAAGAGGACAGAGCGGACTATTTCTCTTTTCGATCCTTTGGTGTACCGCGTTTTACGAAACGTCTGTTCGCCCAAAATCACAACTAGAAAACTGTGTTTTTGCTGGTGACACCGAAGTGGCAGAAGTTATCGAAAAGGGAGAAAAACTCACACCTGACAAGGCATTCATCAAAACGTAAAGTTCCACGTCTACAGGAACCTCGTCAGGATCCATTTTCTAAGTCAGTAAGTAACGCTGTAGTCAGTAAGAGACTGCATCATTTGGAGATTTCTTCACTTTACATCCTTTTAATTCCACAAAAATTACCCATTTTTAGAGGACACAATTACAGCGTTTCACTAAATAAAAGGGGATCTTAAAACTTTCCTTTTTGACAAAGCTTATAGTTAGAGTGGCTCATGTTACCCTGAGCTACCTCTATAGTTATGCTGCTATAGGCTTAGGCTGCTGGAGGACATCAGGGCCTATTTCTCTCACTCTGCAGAGTTCTCCTACTGCTCTCCAGTTTTGCATTGCTTGTCGTCATTCCAGCTTTTAACTTTTTGCTCTCTCTTTTTTTCTTCATAGAAGGTACACCTGGTCTGGCGTTCTGTTAACTGTGACATCATCCAAGGAAGACTGATCACCCGCTACTACCATCTAATGTAGAACAGATTACTGGATCAATGTGTGCTTCTGTGCTTTTTTGTCTCTCTTGTTGTGTCTCTGTTCTGTCTTCTGTAACCCCAGTCGGTCGAGGCAGATGACCGTTCATACTGTCGCTTCATGCTTGCTTAGTATGAGGGATTGCTGCAAAGCCATGAACAATGCAGACGACTCTTCCTGTGGCTCTACGGTTCCCCAGGAGTGAATGCTGCTTGTGAAGACTTGATGCAATCAATTGGTTCCCTTATATAGGACATTTTTGACCAATCTGTATAATCTTATTAAATTTGACTTTGTAAAGTGCCTCGAGATGACATGTTTCATGAATTGGCGCTATATAAATAAAGTTGAATTAAATTGAATCTTTTATTTCTGTTGCCTCAGTCTGCCTTGTCTAAGTTGTGCGACGCAGGCAGATCTTTGTTCTATGGTTATATTGCTTTACTAACCTCTCCATCTGTTTAAAGGGCTCCACAGTCAAGAGGCGTTATGGATTTATAAAAGCGCCATTATTTTCAACAAAGGTTTTGAAAAGATATTTCATTAACACGATTATTGGCAAAATATCCGGCATATCTATCTGGAATGGGCGATGGGCTTTGGGCTGTAACCTCCTACGACATTCCTGACCTGTTTTATTTAGCAACGCCATCACAGAAGCAGTTTTTTGCACTTTCTCTTCCTGCACCAAACTTTCCACCTGCTTTCAGCAGAAGTTTTTTTCTTTTTCTTTCAAATCAGCCTGCTTGACGTTAACAACCCTGGTCTTTGAGAATGCGACTCTTTTTTGTTCCCACTTTAACACAAATGAGGAGGGACCAGCCTTAAAGTGCATGTGTGCTCCATACGGACAGGGAGAGGATGTTCAGTAGAGTTATTTTAGGAGCCCATCTGCCTTTGGGTGTAGTTTTACAAATAAAAAGGACATGCTAACCAAGATTCACACACTTTTAGCTCTCCAAAAAACAACGAGCGCAATGTTCACCTTCGTCCTCCAGCGTCGGGAAGCTGTGGGCTCCTCTCAGGTCGTAGATGTTCTCGTCCCTCTCAGAGGCCAGCTGGCTGGCGGACCACGCTGCGCCCGGTCCGGCGCATTTGGGCACCGACAACGACACGCGGCCCTTCTTGGACGGGGAGGACTTCAGCGCTGTGAGGTGCGACGCACACAGACACGGCGTCAGGAAGCATCAACCCGTAGGTGTGTGCGACATAACATCAGCACTGAGGTCTACGTTGGATTAAGACGGCGTGAAAAACCAGCCCAGATCTTTACGCTAATATGCACGACAATTCAAACGTCAACCCAAGGTTCTCAAAAAGACAAATAAAAGGTGAGTTCACACACATCACAGAAAGTCATCCTCGCTATAATGTGAGATGAAATCTGACAGCAAAAGCAACACCAAGCAGCAGAGGGACCAGAGGGACAGCACCTCTCAAGGCTTCTAGCATCTGCCTCAGACGTTCATATTTAGGCTGAAAAACAGACGGCTCTGTCTGACATCTGGGTCTTTTTGTGGCTCTTCCCACACGGCTCCATGTGACTATTTAAGGAAGTGTCTGGGTGTTAAAAAGAAACTCACATGAGCTCTTCTTGAATACCGTGCTGCTCATGAACTTGAAGAACCTGTCGGCATAGAAACCTGGTCGGTGGACCGATACGGTGTCCTGGGGGGGGAGACAGACAGACAGAGATAGACTTATAAGACAAACGGTGAAGTGAGCAGGATTAAACTGTCCGTTTGTCCTTTTCGTGTCCCGTCTCAGTAACTCTGGGTAAAGCTGCTCTCCCGGGCTTCACGTACAAGTGTCTCCCACAGACACTCAGAGACACCGCCGGGCGAGGCAACAGACACCCCGCCTCATTATTTATGTATCAGACCAGTGGGATAACGCCGCCAACAGACGGACAGATGACACTTAGTGTTTGGTTCGGAGCGACAGAGCACAGAAGGAGGCTGAGGGAGGGAGGGAGGGGAGGGAGGGGAGAGAGCATCAACGTTACTGGGTTTCTGCTTCAGCGTCGTCTTTACACACTTTGAGCTCCATCTTTTCGCACATTTGTCGGCTGCGTGTAACATGAAGAAAGCGTGGCGTGTTCATCATAGCCAGTGACGCAGAGCACGCCGCCCGCACTCCTACACGCATCTCGTGAATGAGCGTGGTTCGGAGCGGGAGAGAGCAGCGAGGGAGGAGAGAGTGGGAGCAAGACCGATGAGTCCGAGTCTATCTTGAGCGCGGACTTGGGATGATGAAGAGCCTAATCCCCCAGGGCTGATTCTCCCCTGATGGGAGGGAAGGAAGCGCTGCAGGGAGCGGGCCGTGTTCGCGCGTGTGTGTGTGTGTGTGTGTGTGTGCGCCCGAGGCCTTCGTTGTCGGTGAAAGAGTCTTGAACTCACCCCGTCGTGAACCAAAGCCTTCCACGTGTGCTCCAGTTTCTTTATTAGCCTGGAGACACAAAGAGGAGCAGAGTTGAAACCATGTTAAGCAGGGCTCCTATGAGACGCGCACAAGCAAACTCTCAATATACAAATGAACGCTGCAAATGTGTGGTCTGAGGGGAAAGCCAGCGCGCAGCAGCAACAGCAGGATTTATGATCTCATATCCATCATCGGTTCATTCTCGAGGAGGATCACCTGTAGGATTGTAAGATGTCGATGATCCCGATGTAGAGAAGAAGTCTTTCCCCTTTGCCGTTAACCGCTGGAATGCCACCCATCCTGGAATGAGACAGGAAGTAAAAGTGAAAGGAAGCATCTGTGATGAAATGCAGGAAAGCAGATCTTGGACGGTTAATGTACGGCGGACAGGTTTGAGAAAGGAGCAAGAGGATTTATTTGTTGATAGTTAAGTAGTTTAATCTACAAAGTTTGATTTGATCTAATCCAACAGTTTTGGTTTGAGATAAATTCCTGCTAATAAGTGTTATTCCTAAACTCGGATTAGGGATATAAATCTAAATGCAGCAGAATATGCATCACACTTTTAACAAAAAAAATCCCCAATCCCACTTCCACGCAGGACATCACTGCTCCAGCTCCACTTTATCTTTTCCAGTAATAACACGAAATAAGACCAGTAGAAGATTTTATTTTTTCTATCAGATTTAAAAGTTTTGTTTCTCGAGATTTTATGATACTTAAATGTATGGTCTTCGTAAAATCGTTTAACATGACTGAGCTCTGATATACACAGAATTAGATATATAAATCTGTTTTGCAACAATTTCTGCAAAGGTTCCTGTTTTTCCCCCCAGATATACAGCATTGTCAACATTTATTGATAATCCAAGCAAAATCTTAAAATTATTACATTTTTATTGGTGTAGCAGCCTAGTAACAGCGTGTGGCGGCAACATACAGTGATCCACATCTGTGCTTGTTTTCCACAGCTGGAGTTGTTTTAACGTTTGAAATGAGTGTTGATATGAACACATGTAAGAGAGAGGCTATTTCCTACTATTCATCCCTCGATTTATGGAGATTAATATGCATATGCATCACATATGTATAACCCAAAGACACATAAAGTCATGGATTACTAACTAAACATTTGTTTACTTTGTAGAAAAAGCTATAGGTGAAATAAATGCAGTGCTCGAGATTTTATTCAAAACAATAAATTTTTCTAATATAGATTTTAGAAGTTTTTGTTCTGGTGTGAGATTAGGTAAACTGAAACTACAAATATATATGTATTAAATATGATCATATCTGGTTGAAAATGTTTGGTTGAATTTATTGGAAAAAACAGTTGACAGAGCATAATAATAATAAATGTTCTTATTTCAGCTGATTGTCCTTTTTTTATGAGAATGGAAAGCTAAGACTCTCTTTTGAAAATAGAAGCGCCCCCCTTCATCGCCCTGCCGGTGGCCCCCTGTCTCCCGTGTTAAACTCACGTGTCGTCAGTGTCGATGGACCCTCCGCAGGCGGCTCCCCCCTGGATGGACTCCATGGCGGTGGAGTAGAGGGCCTTCTGCTGGGCCACGGGCCTCTTCTCGTCGTCGTCGCCCTGAGACCCCTCCATCTGCCTCTCCCTCTCCGCTTGGTCCATGTTGTGGACCCCGAGCAGCAGGCTGTAGTCCATAATCTTGAAGCTTTCCAGGACCTGAACCCAGAACAAATACAGACACCTTTAAGTCCGCATGAAAGAATAATGACACAGGCGTTCCTGGTTAAGCTGGGTGAACAACAGCACAGAATACTATTGAAGAATCAAACCAATCAGTCGATTCGAAAATCCACAAACTGGGGGAAAAAATACCATGCAGAAATAATTGTTTTGGAGCCACAATTATTGCCACAACAATCTGTTTAAAATAAATGTAATAAATGCCTTTTCTATTTCCTCTGTTATCCCTATTTATAAATATACCAAAACACAGATGCCCATATGTTTCAGAGTCAGACCCTTAAGCTGGTGATGATCCATATTTACCTTATCTTCCCACCATTCACAGTGGTAAGGGAGGTAAACGATTACTAAAACTCACGTTTAGAGAAATGCAGCAAACGGGTCACCAGGTTTCATAATAACATGTGTGCAAATTAGTTGTTAGGCATCCATGCCAGGTAGAGCATCTTCTGTCCTGCTGTCACAAACCCATACATGGTGGGGGGATTTTATACTGAAATTCACTGGAACTTTATCCTGTTTAGCGCCCAACATTTCCTGTTTGGCTCACGAACCGCTGCGGTCAAACTTCCTTCTAGAGGAATTTTTACAGCACACATTGATTTTTAATCATTTGAGTTCCCTGCAGCGCCGCAACCATATCTGCACCGTATTCGGTGTGAGCCTGGTGACTTTGTTTCACACAAATATTTCCTCACATGGGATTAGTTCCCATTGCGTTCGATGAATCCCAATCCAAGGATAGATTTTCTTCAATAAAATTCAGAATGAGTTTGTGTTACAGTAATAAAAGATTGGTTTGTGTTCTCACACTATTACCAGGGCTGCTAACACACATGCCCTGCATCTGAATATGAAAACCAAGCTTGCACATGCACTCTTCTCCAAACACAGAGCCAATAAATGTAGACCTGAGGTTGTGATTTACAAGATAAGGGCAGGGCTGCTGCCCAGGCGAACACTTTGTAAAAGTCTTGCTCTAATTTATAAAGCGGGATCCGGGCAATGCCAAAAGCTGTCTTAAGAAAAAAGTATTTTCGTCTGTCTTACCATTGATAAAGGAACTTACCTTTTCTACAGAACACTTCCTGTCCTGTATTTTAGACTCAATCATCACTAAAGGTCTAAACATTTCCAGTCAATGTAACTGATGTTGCCCTATCTGATCACTTTTCTGTTACCTTTGAAAGCATAATTACCAGTGACTCATTTAGCCAAAGGGACATCATAAGAAAATGCACCTTTAAGGACAATGCAACGGAAACTTTTATCCAAGCTTACTCTGATACTTCAACCTGATGCTGTAATTCAGTAGATGAGCTAGTAGATAACTTTCACTCTAAAGTCTCAGATATCATTGACTGCATTGCTCCAGTTAAAGTGAAAGTTGTTTCCGGGAAGAAAAAATCTCCTTGGAGAAATGCTTCAGCAGTTAGAGGTGAAAAAAGGGAGTGTCGAAAAGCTGAACGCAGGTGGAGAAAGAATAGACTCCAGGTTCACTATGACATCTATAAAGAGAGACTTTACAGATATAACTCACAACTGAAAAATGCAAGAGAATCTTTCTTCTCTGAGATCATCAAGAAAAACATTAATATCGTGCCTTATTTACTACAGTCGACAGGTTAACAAACCCTCAAATGTCTGTTACTTCTGAACTTCATTCCAACAGGACCAGCAATGAATTTGCTAAATTAAATCCTAAAAATTAGAGGATCAGTTTGTACTTCCATATCAAACTCAGTACCAAAGTTGTCTCCAACTGGAACTTATCCTGACCAAATGTCCCAATTCAGCCAAACTCCAAAAGCTTAGAGCAGATCATTCAGCAGCTAAGTTCCTCTTCATGCTGTCTTGATATTTTACCCACAGCTTTCTTTAAGAAAGTTTTGCCTGTCATAGCGGCTGATTTGACTCAGATAATAAACACGTCCCTTCTGTCAGGTGTTTTCCCCCAGTCCCTAAAAACAGCAATTATCAAACCACTGCTAAAAAATAATAATTTAGACAAACTACTACTCCAGAACTACAGGCCCATCTCAAACCTCCCCTTTATCAGTAAGATCATTGAAAAAGTTGTATTTCAACAATTAAACACCTTCTTAACTACGACCAGCCGCTTTGACGTTTTCCAGTCTGGTTTCCTCACCACAGTACAGAGACCGCCCTTATCAAGGTGTTTAATGATATCCATATAAATACAGACTGTGGAAGAACCACCGTGCTGGTACTATTGGACCTCAGTGCAGCATTTGATACTGTCGATCACTACATCCTGTTAGAACGCCTGGAAAACTGGGTCGGCCTTTCTGGTACAGCTCTCCACTGGTTTAAATCCTACTTAAAGGACAGGGACTTTTTTGTATCAGTAGGTAACTTTACATCAGAGATTACAAAAGTCACATGCGGGGTTCCCCAAGGGTCCATCCTGGGTTCCCTCCTCTTCAATATCTACATGCTCCCCCTAGCTCAGACACTGTTGCCAACTCCTCAGTCCTAAAAGTCACTAGAAGTTGCTATATGACGTCATCAAGTAATTAGCATTTTTGTTAATGTACTTGTGATTCAGGCTGTAGGAAAGATAAGCTCTTGGCAAGACAAAAATGTGATTAAAAACACTGTAAATATGTTTGGAACAACAAATGAACTTTGTGCAAAATTTTGTACATTGCCTGAATCCACACTGCATAAAACAAATTTTACTAAAAAGACAGATATGAGAGGCACACAGTGAGCGAGGTGAATAAGGGATTTAAGCTGTCCGTGAATCAAATACAGGTAATTATTTTAGTGGAACAGTTTCAGAGGGGAAAAAAAACTAGATTAAAAAGTATATTTACGTTATATTTACATCCCGCTTTGTAATCCAAAGCGGAATCACCGGCAGCTTTGTGCGCACTATACATTTTCAGAAAACGGAGCGAAGTGGATCTCTCTCCCCTCTACTCTCTGCTCTACTGCAAGCGTGGGGCATTCAGGAAGAGGCAGCTGCAGTGTGTGTGTGTGTGTGTGTGTGTGTGTGACAGACAGGGCTCACTCAAGACAGTAACTGCAGATTGAATTGGTGCTTTCATGTGAAGTCGCTAGTTGTCAATGACAGAAAAAAGTCACTAGATTTGTCGCTAGTCGCTTTTTTGAACAAAAAAAAAGTCGCTAAATATTGTGACAAAGTGGCTAAGTTGGCAGGATCTGGAAAAACTAATCCATGCGTTTATCTTTAGTAGAATAGATTACTGCAACGGTGTTTTCACAGGTCTGCCTAAAAAGTGGATCAGACAGCTGCAGCTGATCCAGAACGCTGCTGCCCGCGTCCTCACTAAGACTAAGAAAGTAGAGCACATAACCCCCAGTTCTAAAGTCCTTACACTGGCTCCCTGTAGCTCAGAGAATAGACTTTAAAATACTTCTGTTAGTCTATAAATCCCTAAATGGCTTAGCACTTAAATACATCACAGACTTGTTATCAGTGTATCAACCATCCAGACCACTCAGGTCTTCTGGCTCCAGCCTACTCTGCAGAACTAGAACTAAACAAGGAGAAGCAGCATTTAGTTCCTATGCTCCACTTATCTGGAACAAACTTCCAGAAAACTGTAAAAGTGCTGAAAACCTGAGTTCCTTTAAATCAAGATTAAAAACACATTTGTTTAGGATTGCCTTCAACTGTTCTAGTTTAACTGTTTTACTGAAACATCATTCGTTCCACTTTGTAGTCCAACTGTTTTTAAAATCATTAATATTTGCATTTAGTTTCCATTCTCCCGTGTTTTCTTTTGTTTCAGATTTTCTACATTTTATTCCAACTTGCTTTTATTCTGTTTTTATCTCCCTATGTTTTAATCATGTAAAGCATTTTGTGTTGTCCTTGTACTGAAATGTGCTATACAAATAAATTTGCCTTGTACTGTTGCTGTACTGTAGTGTGTTTTGGTGTGGCTCTCTGGAAACACAACAACGATGTTTCTCACCAGACAGTCTCTCTGTAGAGTTTTAACCATGGCGCTGTAGGTGTCCTGGTCCAGCATCAGTCCATCCGGCATGTCCTGCATGAAGTCCAGGTCTTTGAACGTGGGTTTGGCCTTCTCCCTCTCCTTCTTGGACGCTCGCCTCTTGTAGGTGGAGCCCTTCAGGTCGAACTTGAGGTGCATGCGAACCACGCGGGGCAGCACGTTGTTCATCACCACCACGCGGATGTTCTTCCCGCCCGACTGGACGCAGTAGAGGCCGAAAAACTTGGGCAGCAGCGTACGAGGGTTCTGATTCAAGTTCTGGAGGAGAGGAGATCGGATGGGGAGGAGAGAGAGAAAGAAAGGTTTACACGTCGTTTTAGAGGACCAGCGATGAAGAGGTGTTTGTTACCAGAAGGACGGGTGAAAAAATGAAGTGTATTACGAACAAAAGTATTTATGCCATCTATTTAGTGTGAGAAAAAGAGAGTTTATGTCTTTTTTTAAATAAAATATATGTATATACCTGGTTTCAACTCTTTATTGCCAAAAAACACCAAAGTACTGCTGGTAATATACAGTTGTTGAAAATTAAATGAGCGTAAAAGTCATCATAAAAAGATCCCCCCGAACACTTTAGTTTTAGTTGAGCTTCTTTTTAAAGAGGCAAAATGTGTCCCTGCCTGCACTGCAGCATCCTTTGGCAACAATGTAGGAAGAAGACAGCTCTCTTTGCTTTTTTAGAATGACTTTCAGTTCAACTCACCAGGTTCAGCTTGTTGAGTTTGCTCACTTACGGATCTCTGATTTTATGCTTGTGAGTTCTTACGCATTTTTTATGGCAATATTTTAATATTTTTCCAATAAAAATTTGGCCAGAGTCCTCATGTCTGTCAGCATGTGAATAAAAAGATAAGTGGAAAAGTTCAATAGAGCGTCTGTGGCAAAAATAACAGAGTGGAAGGAAGGAAGGAAGGAAGGAAGGAAGGAAGGAAGGAAGGAATGGAAGGAAGGAAGGACTCAAGGAAGGAAGGAAGGAAGGACTCAAGGAAGGAAGGAAGGAAGGACTCAAGGAAGGACTCAAGGAAGGAAGGAAGGAAGGAAGGAAGAAATCAAGGAGAGAATAAACCTAAATCCAACTTTACCCTCTGCTGGACTTTTCCAGACTAGAAACAAACTGGGTTTATGGCGTGACTTGAAACAAAATCACTAACAGGAACAGATACAATAAAAGAAGAACTGTAACAGAACATCAGTTAGGATGGGACAGTGTTTGCAGATCAGCTTTGGGTTGACCAAATATTTAAAACTTAATCAGTAACTTTAGATTTATTCTCCCCTCCTTTCCCACGCGTCAGCCTTTTTTTTTTCTCCACCGCAGAGCTGCCGTCTCCTGTCTCCAATCTGTGCTGAATATTTCAGTAGTCCATCCACACAAATGAGGCTAGTTGGACTGGGCGCTCTGAGAAAAAAAAAAAAAAAACCTGCTTTGACCTTGGGAGCTAGGCCAGATCTGTCCCATTAGAGAAATGAGAGCTGGGAAAGAAAGCGAGAGCGCTGGTCCATAAAGGGGTGATGATGCACGGCATCAAGGAGCGCAGAAGGAGACAGAAAAGAGGAGCAGAGAATAGAAAGATGATGAGAGGGTTCGGTTAAATCCCGAATGACCTTCATCTCGTGGTAGGAACCCGGTCGAAGAGGCGTCACAATGAAGGAGGGGCGAGAACACGCAGGGAGAGAAGAGCGCCCTCCGCCCTCAGCAGCACACGACCCTTCTGTCAATGTTAGGAGGGCAGAGTGGTGACAAGCCATCGGCAGAGACACGTGAGGCAGAGGAGAGGGAGAAGAGGGGCGGAGAACAGAGAGAAGCACAAGAAACAGCGTGAAAAAGGCAGAGAGACACACGGACAGCTATGGCAGGAGAGAGCGGTACGACTCCTAACCAGGAGGCAGGATGGGGGGGAGGCGTGTAAAATGAACCCAGAGAAGTGGCAGCGGGGAGTCGGTTACATCACTGTCATCAGCAGGCCGGCCAGAGCCAAGCTCCTCAGCCAGTCAGCTGTGGAAGAAGCCTCCAGCTCCACCAATGACTGCGTTCCACATTAAGTCCCCCCCTTTTTTTTTTTTTTACGAGAACAGCAGTTTGCAGTTTCAGCTGAGATGTTTTTTTTTTTCCTCCCCCCCCTGAAAGTCTGTAGCGTGTGTAAAACACTTGTTCTGAGTCCGCCTGCTCTCGCCTCCGGCTGCCCTCCTTCCATGTGAGGGAAGTCATTAAGCCACCTCCTTACAGCCTATTAGAGCCGTGAAAGTGCTCCAGAGCATGACCAACATCATGGAAAAGGTCCCAGTGAACGTGCTGAGCCTCCAACGTCTCTGACTGGTTGAATCTCAGTGTGGTTTCTTCCAAAAAGGGAAAAAAAAAAAAAAAAAAAAAAAAAAACGTCTGATGGAAACCATTATCAATGTGGGGGGGGAAATAATCTATATATTGATTGATTTCTACTCCTTCAATTACAGTTAGGACCAAAATATTGATGCCTTTGGCAGAGTTGGATTTATTTTTAATTCTGCCAAAAAGAACTGCGGTAAAGGACCTTTGGTTGGAATCCAACCTGGACAAAGGCCTCCGTATTTGGCTCATGCTCACTGCCCCTGCGCCATCGGAGCACACCCCCGGCATGAACTTTTTTAATAAAATCTAAATAAAAAACGGATCACAGATCTTCAAAGGTTGTTTATCATGCTGTTCTAAAGGTAGAAAGTTATTTTTAATGAGTTGTCAGGGAAATTTCCCTGAATTTTCACCAGCTGTACTGTGCACGAGGTAATCCAGCGCTGCCCTTCCCCCACTTGTTGCTGCACACCACTGGCTGAAGGCAGCCTCACCTTCCCTGTGATGAAAGCTACTGTTTTAAAATTATGGTTGGCAATCTGCAAGTAGAGGGGCCTGTTAAGCTGGACATACACTGCACGACGAAACCACAGGGTTTAAAAGTTCACCGCTCACAATATCTGTTCTTTCACTGTGCGTTAATGTAAATGTCTGATGCAACATGACTGCTCACAATGTCATGTCTAAAAACTAAAAACCACACGTCGGACTCAGCCCTGTAGAGAGATGGCGCTACTCGGATTCGTCTACCCGGAAGCCAAATGTCAGCAGCAGATGAAGAAAAAGGCGGAAGTGTCGATGCTCACTGTTAAATATGAAGCTTACTAGAACGAAACGCGCTGCCTTGGCAATTCTACGAGTTGCTCCTCCGTAGTTTAATTCCATGTCACACGTACCGCCGTCATGCTTCTCTCCGCTCCTATGTTTTCGTTTGAGAAGACGAAGAAGAATCTACTTGTTTGCGCGTGTGCAATGCGGGAGGTTGGGGCAAATTGGCTCGTAACACCAAGCCCTGCTTCAGCGATGGTGGCGCAGAGGTTAGGGAGTTCGTCCTGCAATTGGCGGGTTGCCGGTTCAATCCCTCGCTTTGAATGTCTCCATCGTTGTGTCCTTGGGCAAGACACTTCACCCCCATTGCCTGCTGGCGGTGGTCAGAGGGCCCGGTGGCGCCGGTGCATGGCAGCCTCACCTCTGTCAGTCTGCCCCAGGGCAGCTGTAGCTACTTACATAGCTCACCACCGTCAGGGTGTGAATGGGTGAATGACTGAACTGTAGTGTAAAGCGCTTTGGAGGTCGTCAAGACTACTTAAAGCGCTATACAAGTACAAGCCATTTACCATTTCAACAGCAGGATATGCTCACGATTGCTGACGAGGGCCGACTGAATTTCAAACATGTTTGATTTTCATCCGACCGTCGGATTCCTGATCGGGAGGAGGTCGTGAGAGGCGAATCGCCCCTCGTTACCCCCCCGTATACGACACGACGCAGGACGCACGATCAAGCTGAAACTCGGCCCGATCCAAAAAATTCTCGCACGACTGAAGAATCGCCCCGAAAAGGGCAAAAACTCGTACAGTGTACGCCCGGATTTAGGCATTCAGCGGCACGCTGGTGACACAAGCAGGTTAGCCCCATGCTTCCAGGGTTACCCTGGGAAGATCAGTAAGACAAAAAGCTTTCCTGTTCTGTGCAATGACCAACTTTTCCTGAAAACTAGTACTAAACCTAGTGGGTGTTTATTCCAAATTTTTGCCCAAGCCTAAAAACAAAAAGGGGGAAAACTTTTAATGTGCAGGACGGTCCTGGCAAGCGTGCGAGCCAGCCTCCCTTCTTCCTCTCACCCACCTGGCTCTGTTTTGCTAGAAGACTCCAGGCGTTGTGGCTACGCATTCATCGTTTTTTCTCTGTGGCCGTTCCTTTCTTTTTCTTCAAACACCAAAATGTCAGTAAAGAAGGTGGAGGGGTGCTCTCTCACATAGGTGCGAGCAGTAAAGGAAGATTTGCAATATCCAATACGTACATACTGTGACAGCAGCTGCAGGTTAATAAGTTGCACAGCTCTACCAGAAACTGCTGAATCCTGCAGCGCTCAGTCAAACCGTAGCCCCACAAAACATCTGATGTGAGAGCCGGGGTGCTAAAACGCCACACAGGGGTAAAATTATTCCAACATCGGTCTTTGCCCGAGGCTGTCAGCGCATGAATAAACACCAGGCTGAGAGTGCATGAAGCTGACAAGCTTATAGCATTGCATGGACATACATGGAATGGAGCCGTTTGATTCAAAACGAGCCTGCAGACTGCAGAAGGGTTGGGCCACTCTTGGTTAACAAAAAAAAAGAAATAAAAAAAAGAAGGTATTGCCCTGTTAGGCTCAAGTGAAGAACAGAACATCCAGCTAGTGCAAAACACCAGGCGGTCTCTTATGAAACCGCCTGGCTGTGGGCCGCTGGCGCAGATAAGAGCTGTTAATGTCTGTTTCGCATGAAAAGGACGCCCCGCTTATCGCAGGGATTTCCTCAGATCTAAACTGCAGCATCAGGAGAGGTCAGCAGTTAAGATGAAAGCACCACTGCTGCATGTGTGCATCTTTAATGTAACACCGACTGGGAAACATTTGCCTTATTAACTGTGTAACGACGGGCCTTAGCATTACATTTGCACAGATCAGCAGAACCAGATCTACTAGATGATACCGATAAAACGTGCTTCATCCATAAAGAAAGAACAGCCATCAGCTCAACACGTTTCTTCTTACAGCAGAGATTCTGAGATTTACCGTCTCGTCAGCTTTTTTTCAGAGCCGTTCCCCGACACACGTCTGGACTTTGCTTACCATGTAGTATCCAGGCAGCAGCTTCTGTAAGAACTCGGCCTCCTTGTGCATCACGGTTTTGATGATGAACTCATCGTCCTTCGTCAGGTAGAAGACTGAGCCACTCGCTCCGGGGTTGGACAGCTCGATCAGGGGCTCGTTACAGAGGGAGTACTGCAGGGAGACGCAGAGACGGAAACAAGCCACATTTTAAAGATGTAGCTGTTCATATTCAAGAAATTAGCATTCATAAAAGATAATTCTGAACTTTTTTGACTCAAATTTCTATTTATACGTCAATGATAAATAAATAAGTTATTTCTACAGAGATCAGGCTTATATCTGGGACTACAGACTGCAAGGAACGTATGTGGATGGATGTATGTATGTATGTATGGATGGATGGATGGATGGATGGATGGATGGATGGATGGATGGATGGATTTAAGGGGCCAGATTTTATTCGAATCTGTTAAAACCCGAGCATTGAAAGTCTGAAAGTCTTTTCAAGCTTACTTCTGAAACACAACTGTCTAGACCCAGTGTTAGTCGCTCAATCTAAAAAAAAAAAAAATCTAATAAATCAACTTATTACATAAGCTTTCCTTCTTTAAATAAAAATAGTTTAATTTTCACACATATTTTTATAAAAATGTACCTTTAAAATCTGAAGGAAATTCTACACAAAAGCAGCTACAAGCCGAACTGGAGTCCCTTTTTCTTTCTACTTAGAAGAATAACTTCAGACTCAAGAAAGTAGTATGCAGACGTGAATCGACACGTGATGCTGCATGTTTACCCAACGCTTTGCTCCTGGAATAACACGTTAAATAGCGAGCTTTTTATGTCCTCCTGTTTTGTGATTTTTAAGTGTTTGAAGTGTCGTTGTTACAGAGTTTTAAAATCCTTTAATTCAGTATGTTATTTTTGTTTTAGGTGTTGGCCTCCATCTGATGGGTGCAGACTTCATGGCAAACCCTGTTTTAATTTAAAAGTAATATTGTACCTCTTAGTATTCAAATGATCCAGGCACGTTTTCTCTTTAGAGTTGCATTTGAATGTTAATGTTTTAGCTTGTAGTCCAACTTGTCTTATATCTTAACCTACTGCTACTATTCCACTGCAATGTGCTTTTGTCCGTAATGTTTTTCCCTTTGTCTCTTTAATATCTGTCTTTTCTCTGTAATGTTTTTTTTTTGTTCGCATGCAGCACTTTGAATGGTCTTTGTACCAAAAAGCGCTTCATAAATAAACTTGCCTTGCCTTACATGCTGCATTGTTTGCAGCTAGAGCGGGGTTTGCAGTTTTTGAAAGAATATAAACTTATCTCTACAGCTATTAGTCCAGATAAAAAAAAAAAGTCAATCAAGAACCACACTGAAACTTTTGCTGAAAATAAGAAACCATGTTGCAATCAAGCCTGAGTCCAGTCTGTAGGATTTGTGCTGTTAGGCTGTAATGAACGATGAATGAACACTAACAGAAAGCATCAGCTGTCTGTCAACAGATCCGCTCAGGGCATCGACTGCAAAAAGGTCAAAGTTGTCAAAGTTGTCAAACCAAGAGTGAATGAAAGACAGAGGAAGCCAAACATTTTTATTTGTAAGGATTGAACAATAGTAGACTGGCGATCTGTCCAGGGTGTACCCCGCCTCTCACCTATTGACAGCTGGAGGTAGGCACCAGCAGCCCTCACGACCCCATGAGGGATAGATGTGTTAGAAAATGGATGGATGGACGGATGGATGGATGGATGGATGGATGGATGGATGGATGGATGGATGGATGGATGGATGGATTGAACAATCATTCAATAAGGACTCAGGTAGCGAACCTGAAAACACTTTGCTAAGTGATGATGTGGGAGCGGGCCTTCCAGACAATGTTAATTTGGGCAGCATAAACATGCAGTTTGTCTAGTATGTCATACGTCAAGAAAGCGGAGCCAAAAAGCTTTTAATGCAGAATCTATTTCCCTGAGCGCTAATTGATAAAAGCAACTGGCCATTTTAGACATGGCTTTCGTTACCATAGCTTTAAACTGAAAGTGTTCAGACTGTGTCGCCTTTATTCTCATAAACTAATGTAAAACACGTCCACTCATTATGCAGAAAATTAAGAAAATTAAGTCTGCCTCTGGCTGGGCCACACACATCCATTCACACCCACACACAATGGCATTTCAGAAGCTAGTTAGACAGGCTGTTTTGTTTTGTTTGCTCCAGTTAATTAATTCTCTAATAACAAATCTACTTTAATGTTTCTATCGTGCATTGAAATAGCATCATGCCTTAGCTTTGCATCATCTACTCCGGGGTATATTTCTTTAACTCTTTTTTTTTAACATACATTTTTCAGGACGGGAACAACACTGGGCACATTTGACCTCATACTGTCGATGGACGGACTTGATTCAACTCAGTGTGACAGCCTCAGAGCGAGAAGCTCGTCCGTGGACCTGTCAGAGACAGTAATAATGTGCAGGCGATCATCTGGTTCTGGTGCACTCAGGATAATGTGTGGGCCAAAGGGTTGTCAGTTTCTTAATAGGAACGTCTGCCGCAACAGCTCGCTATGGATAACTTCTCAAAAAGGCAGACTAATTGGATGTGCTGAGCTGGAGAAATACTCTCATAATGTCAGCTTTAGAACAGATTCAGTCCTACTGAAAACTCCTGTTTTAATGATGAACCGTATTCATTTCGCTTAAGGGGTCTAACATTAGGGTAAGCGGCCACATTGTTTAATGACAGGAAAAATATGAGAAAATCCAGGAAATTAAATAGGAAACCACCAGACTGCTACGCTGCCTTCTGCCAGAAGCTGAGAAAAAGATGGACTGCTGTCCAGATTACAGATTACACGCTACATATCCCTTTACTTATTTTATTAGGTTCTCATCTCTTTTCTATTCTTTATTATTTAAGAATTTTTCACACCAAGCCCTTGATGATCTTAAAGGGAAGCTGTCTTGTTTTATTTCTTAGTTATAAAATTAAGAATTAAAATAAAAAAAAATTAAATAAAAACATGCACACAACAGCTACAACAACAGTACTGGAACCAGTGAGAGCAGATCTTACCAGGTAGTCATCCGGCCTGATGCCGAACAGTTCTCTGAAGTAGCGGAAGGCCACAGGAGCGTACGTCTTAAAGCGGAAGTCTGGGAAATGATGGGCTGGGGTGAGGTTGCTCCCTTCGCTGGAGAGCAAAAAAAAAAAACACCAGAGCAAACAATGTAGTTTTAAATAACACAGATGTTTCTTACAGAGTAGGGAAAATGGTGTAGGCAATGTCTTTGGTTTAGATTTATAAATCTTTCTACATTATGGCAACAACAAAAGCCGCTGCTGCGTAGGTATCTGCCGGAGTGACTCTCAAAACGATGATTGTGATCATATGGAGGGAGTTTTTTCAGTTGATTTTCCAAAACCCCAAAGGATTGCTGAGAAATGTGGGCGCTGGATTCGAGCTTATAACCAAGAGGACTTTCCTGTGGAATCTGACCAAACACACCTATGTGCTCTCCACATTTGGTGAGGAGCCAATGTTTGAATGTGCCGACCTGATACGGCTGCAGCGTCTGCGCAGGTAGGCTACCTTTATTTGGCTTTTTCTCGACGGCTTTAAAACTTCATACAATCCATGAGGGCTGTTCATGTGAGCTTCAGTGTTGCATTTAGTCCTCCTAATATAAGTGACTTTGGGCTTGTTTTTCTCTAAAGTCACTGGTAACTTTTGTGAGTCTGCAGTTGGGGTTTCTTGGGTTTGTTTTGGAACGTGAAGTTGCTTTTTTGGGCTTCTCACAGAACGCCTTTTTCTGCTTATAGCGCCGTACAACAAGAGCTATTAGCCGGGCTAATATCACGAGTTTCTTCATCGCGTTTTAACCGTTGTGAGAGAGAGGACAGCCTCTCCTACCTTTCTACTAATACTGCTTTCTTTCCGCGCATTTAGAGCCCTCTAATATTCAACCAACGTTTCAGCTGTTCTTCGCTGGGTTTCTCGATTGAAGCCGGTTGAAATGAAGCTCCTGGGCTCCAAAAGGATTGGTATTGCCAATCTAGTTTTTACTCCGTTGTTCAACCTTCCCAGGCTGTCTCCGAGCACATGTGACATCATTTGATGAATGCCCACATTATTGTCAACAAAAATAAGCAACTACAAAAAACAACCTTAGAATGACATCAGGCACCCATAATGAATGCCTAGTTGAAGTTCTGTTTCTTCAGAGCTTCCTTGTGTTTAGCTGTAGGACCTGTTTTATATTCAGAACCTGTTTTCTCTTGTGCACTTCCCTATCTTCCCCCCAACACCTGCTCCTCAGTCGCTTTGTCGGAGTAGGTCTAGTCTCTCTTGTGTCTGAGCAGGCTCTGTTTAGTCATGGTTTTCTTTCAGCCTGATGTCTCAATATATTTGCTTATATTTTATTCGTTTCCCTTATCCTCTCTCAGCTGCCCGTGAGTTCATGCTTTAAAGCTGTTTCGTATTCAGCGTATCACTCCCACCTGTTCCGCATTTAAGCCCTCACCTTCCCCGTATATAAACCTTTTGCTCTCGTCAGTCTCGTAGTCTCCATGTACCTTACCCGTGTGTCCCTGATGGTTTATGTTTTCCGTCGGTGTTACCCGTTTTCGTTTTCATTAAAACACTGGGTGAAAGCTCCTGCCTGACTCACGGTCCGACACCACGTCAAATTAGAACGCTTTGAAAGAGCTCTTCTACTGCGTGACTTTGCAGGTGTGAAGTATTGACCTGGGGAAAAAGATGCTTTCCACCACGTAGAAATCCTGCATCAGGACATCTCTCTCTGGCTTGGAGCTCAAGTTGCCGACTGTGTAACCGATTCCCAACTGGATGGCACCTTTCAAGGCTGATGATGTGGTCTGTAATTGGGAAGAGGAAAAATCGTGGATTAATAACTCAAAAGCAACAGCAAACAGGCTTCAATTAGGAGCGTTGCCTCCGATTTAAGCATGTTTGTGGTTGTCATGACCCGGATAACTAATCTGCACAGGCAACTCAAAAGCAAATAATTTCTTTCCCTATAATAATAATACAGTAATTTCCCAACATTTTACAGCACCTTCTTGTAAGTAGTTTCTCCGGATGCATCCACCCCTCTGTGGCCAATCTTCTTTCCTTGACCTGGCTGGCTTGAAGATGAGGGCATCTGAGAAAATGGACAGAGACAGATTTGCACCTGTTAAAACACCGACGAACAGGGTGCCGTTATTGTTTCAAGTGTGTGTGTACAACACACACACACACACATACACACACACACACTTGAGGCTGTGTGCAGAATGAATTTGGATGATGGGAGCCAAGAGAACCACGGCTTACAGAAGAGCGTAGCTGTCATTACCCAAAATGGCTATAACTATAGTACAGTATTAAACCTTTTACACATCTTCACTACTGCACCCAAGTTACAGCGAGCGAGATTCCAAGTCAAGACCAGGGTTTTTACGGCACAAGTTCAACTCTCCTGTCTTTAGAGCGTGGGTTGCAGCCAGTCGTCGAGTCTTTACAGCAAAGGTTCACATCAAGTCTGAAGTCTATAGAGCATGAGTCCAGGTCAGATGTCAAATCTCTAGTATATAGAAAGTGGGTCAGTCAAGTCTGAAATCTTTAAGTTTAATTTAAAGTCAAATCTTCGGTGTTTAATGAACGAGTCCAATTCAAGTCTGAACTCTTTGAGCACAAGTCCAATTAAAGACCAGAGTCTTTAGATTGTGAGTTTGAGTCCTGTCTGAATTCTTTGTTTGTGCATTTAAAGAGAAACCCCGAGTCAAAATCTCAGACTCAATCCCCGTCTCTGGCTTAGAGATCCTGAAAGAATGAATCGTGAAAATGTGTTACGAATTTAATCAATCAGACTCAAACTGCATGCAGCATATGTACTTCATTCAGAGGCAAAACTGGATGTATTACACACCATTAAGGTAATAATACGTCTGGAAGTGCTCTGGGAAATTTCTATTGAGCTTTACACTGCAAAAAGAGAACTAAAAATAAGTAAATTATTCTTGAAATTGGTGTATTTGTCCTTGATTTGAGACAGTAATTAAGATTATCTGCCAATGGAATGAGTATTGTTACCCCTAAAATAAGATAATTAGATATACTGCACTTGAAATAAGATGATGGAGATGAATTGTTCCTATTTTAGGAGCAAAAAATCTATTCCATTGTCAAATAATCTTATCTACCAGGTAGAAAAATACTCTAATTTCAAGAAAATTGTACTTATTTATAGTTCTATTTTTGCAGTGTAGGGTAGAGTTGGTGTTTCAGAAGAACGAAGAGTCCAGTAAGACAAATTGCGATGTTCTTTAAACGTTTTGCTTTAATCGACGGCACAGTGTGGCTCATGCCAGAAGAAAGGGGCTTTATCGAGAGGAACCAGATGTTGAGAGACATGCCATACAGCAAACAACGGCAACGAAAAGTAAACACTTGACACGTCTGGTAATTAGCTGTATGATAAATATGGAACAAAAAAAAGGCCAAAATAATATAGGTGACAGTAAAAGACTTTAGCTCACCTCTGTGATGAAGGCTTTCTTGGCAGCTGCATCTGCGGGAGAGAAAAGGGACAGAGATGGCCGTGTTAGCTCCTCTGTGATAAGGCGACCCATCGCTGTGCCCCATAAGTGCTCCCTGGGACAAAGCTGGATCCCGCAGGCCGCAAGACGGCGCCGGACATCATGTAATAACAGTGTCAAACACACGCCGGGCCCGCAACAGCCACTATGGCAAACAGAGACATCAGCTGCAAGGACACGCAGTCCTATAAGCCTCGTGCATTATGCGTTACTTCATGCGTTTGTTTTCGCTGTGCTGACGCCATATTGCACATCATGCTGACTGATCTAAAACATCTCTCACTTTCTCTATGACACTCGACAATTATGGGGCCAACTAGTCGTTTGGAAGGAAAAACCTCAGACGCCTTTCATTCCCCCACCTTAATCCTCCTGGTTTAAAGTCACAAATGATGTCATGCACGTTGCAGTTGTGCAGTCTTTAACATCTGCTATTTTATGATCATGTTCACTTTAATAACAGGACGTACGCTGCAGGGAGAGGCAATCGGAGGACTGTTTTTGTCAGGAAGCCCTGAAATAGCTCCGTAATTATGGACACAAAACACTCAGCATAATAATGGAGGAAAGGGTGAGGGAGACGGGGAAGAGAAAACACAGAATGAGTAAATGAAGGAGAGGAGAGAGAGAGAAGGAGAGGGGATGAGAGTGGGCTTCAGACAACGACAGAATTAATCAGCCTGGTCTGTTTTCATTTTAACCCCTTAGATGACAAGTTAAAGCATGCTTTTCCAGCAATGTGAGACTCTAGGCCAAGGGTGTCCACAGTGCGGCCCGGGGGCCATTTGCGACCCCAGCACTGGTGGTTAATGCAGATGGAGATTTTTTTAATTTATTGTGGAAAATTGTTACAGACAAGTTACAAATTTTGCAACTGAATAAAGTATTTGTCTTTGTAGAGCCACACTTTTTACATTCTTGTTAATTTCACAGTAAACAGGACCGTGTTTATGCAATTACATTTACTCAAATGGAGACTTTGTGCACCAAAATCTGCTTTTTGATTATTTATTTTAAAAATGGCCAAACGGAGCAGGTTTTTCAAAGAGAGATCGACCCGAATCTTGTTCTTATTCCTATTGTAAAAATAAATAAATAAAAATAATTGCCAAATTGGACGACTATCGTTTAATAAGGCAACTGCGCTAAATCCTTTTTAAGTTTTGGATCAATGATTTACACATCCCTGTCTTACAGGAAATCTGACTCCCGTAATTAGTTTAATTTGAATATTGCATGCTCATATTTTGTGGACTGGTTATTAAAAAAAAAGATTTTTTTTTTGGCTATTTTAGGTTTTTTTTATTCCACATTTTTGGGTTACCCAGGACTATTTTTAACATGACAAGCTGTGCCCCACTAATGAAAAGTTTGGACACCCTACATTAGATGAGGCTGAAGCAATGTTGTGTTTTTGCACAAATAAAGACTGGTTCAAAGGTTTCAGTCAGTTTTCATGTTCAGCTGTCTCTCCATAAGACGGCATTAAGGAAAGTTATCAAAAGCCACAGAGTCAGAAGTGTACCCTGAACAAAAGCAATCTGTCAGAAAAGACTTTCTGGGTTGTTCGTGTCTTATGACTTGCCACAAATACTGGAATTGAGGCACAACATGGTATTTAAAAAGTGCTGCTTTTAAAACCACCTCCATCTTTAACTGGAGTTTTAACAACAATGCGCTCACTCACGCACACTAGCATGTCATCCCTGCTCCTGAAGTAAAACAAATAAACAGCCGCTCACAGAATGAACGTTGGAAAGGAAACATTTTGCCGTTTTTAAAGAGCAACCCGGACCGGGAGAAATCCGCGTCAGTCGGTAAAAGGATCAGGAATCGGACCAACATCTCTAACTGGTTCAAGCCTGAGTATTCCTAAGCACATTTTACGACCAGCTCGATAAAATCTAACCGTGCTCTTGAATCTGAACACTTCTTCAAACTCTACACTGTGTCCCGTGACTTTGAATACCTCGAAAACTAACCAACAGAGGTCTAACATTATAAACAGCTTGATTCTGTGTGCAGAGGAACTGATGGGCAGCCTCTTCCTTGTCTGCGGGTCTGTCCGCGGGCCGCTCGTGGATGTCCATGTGACAAAGCCAAGGCGACGCCACTTTGCCGCTGCTCAGCTGTCCTCGCTCTCTGCCTCTTGCTCCTATACATATTTGCACAGAGCAGACCGAAGTAGCTCCAGGCCAACTAGAGCAGTGCAAGGATACATGTAAAAGAAAAGATCGGGAGACGGGAAAAACTGTCAATGAAGGAATGCTTGCAATGCAGATAATTAAAGGCACGCCTCTGCTGCTTTTTACCACTAATTTGTGCCTGTGTGTACATGCATGAGACTATTTTGTGTGATGTGCATAGTGTTAGTGATCTAACTTTTTCCTCCCAGCCCCCTTCTATGGTAAAAAAAAATGTTCACACCTCCTTTTAAAAACCTACAGCCATGTCAACGTCTAGATTGATGTGTGTGTGACTGGCTCAGCGCAGACTGACATGTTTGAGACCGGCTTTCTGTCTCAAAATGATCTTCCTGTTTGATTCACAGAACGCTATCGGCACACCGGTTAAACCACAACAACAGGTTATCTTACACTTTACGAACGTTCAAGCTGCGCTTCTAGCAATCAGACGGAAAACATATTGATAAAATATAATTTACAACGAAACCATCCCGTAATCATTCTAAAGGTATTTTCACACCAAACTCGATCAAAGTTGATTTTTCTCGTTGGTCGCTTTACATTCCGCCGGACAGTCTGTCTTTCAAACAATTTGCGCGGACAACGCAGCAAATTGGGTCCTCCAGAGACGCACCCGGTCCGACGGGTACCACCACATGGAGCTGAGTCTGGGTGATGGTCGCCTCCAGCGGTACTTCTGCCTGTCCAGGACCCAGCAAGAGGAGCTGCTGCAAAGCGTCGGGGCACAGATCACTTTCCAGGACCTGAACTACAGCCGTCTTTGGTCGGTAAATCCATCGCCGCTCATTAGGAATACAGCCTATTTGTACTTTCTAACATATAAAAACCATTTTTGAGCTTAAATAAATGGATCGGGAGGAACACGAAACCAACTGACAGAAAAGTTCATATTGTTGAACTCAAGTGAAATTTTGCTTTCCTCTATTCGCCCGTCCACATGGTTTCGCTTCACTCTAGACGCGCAGTTCTCTACCTTCGCTCCGAACGCCTCGTTTGCTTTGCCGGCCATTAATTTGCTCCGGATTGCGCCTTTACACGGGGATAACATTTAAATCACTCGCTCCATTCGCCTTGTACGCGTTCGGCGTGACCGTACCCAACACCTAAATTTGTTGTTTGGTTTCTTTCATGTATTTTCCTGGTCAGTGTTATTGAGCTGAAAAATAACTTGCCATTTTACTGATTTCCTTGTTTTTGTGTCAATCTGAATGTTTTAAACAATCAAAGAAATTGTAATTTCAGACAAAAATGACCCCAATTATTATTAATAAAGGGTGGGGGAGAGATGGGGAAGGCATCCAGACTATAACTGGCAATGAAGAATTGTGGCTCACTCCTTTTTCCAGAAGTTTTAATGTTGAGCTGTTGTCTAGCAGGAACCTTTCTGCTCACAGCACCACAGATTTAATATACCTGTGTTTCATGGAGTGCTGAGATTTATTACAAACTCAAAATTTTCTACTAATCATATTTTACTGTATTCCCAGTTTGGTTGGTCTCCTCTTTCTATTTGACGTTGGATTCACTGGCATCTTTTTATTCATGAGGTATTACTACGACTACATCCTCCTCATTTGATTTTGCTTATTTATCAGGAGCCTACAGGGTTGTATCGCCTGCGCTCACAGGACTTATTTTTATTAACTGTGCCTACTGTATGCGTTTCATTCATTCCACTGGCCTGGATTCTTCGTCAGGATGAACTTCATCTGAAAGAGCCGGTCTCTTTTTATTCCTTCAAGGGTCTTATAAATGATTTAGCAGAAAATAAATCGATATGCCATTGTTTAAATTGATTTTAGGAGACCTGGTTTTATTGAGCAATGCTATTGATATTGTACTGTTTTTTATTGTAACTATATGTTTAACTGTCTCATTGTCAGGACAGTCTTAGAAAAGAGATCTTTGACCTCAAGGAGTCTTACCCTGGTTAAATAAAGGTTGATGATGATGATGATGATGACGATGATGATGATGACGCAGGAAATGTACTATTTCAGATTACTGTAATTTAAACTGGGCATATTTTGGGTAATAGGACTTGTATTTAAACCATTAAATTGGTGTTAATACAACATTAGGCAACTTAATTATAAATACAACAAACCAAGTGTGAGTGCAAAAATAAAAACCATGATACCCTGACGCTATCGGGGGAAGTAATAACTAGTGTAACAGCACCACGAAACATTAGCTTAATACATTACAGCAAGTCAGTGAAATGCTGATATGGAATATGTTTTATGGGCAGGAGTAAAAATATTTTATTATCATCCCATCATTTCCCCTTGAACAGGGTTCCTTTGAGATTCGGTGAGAGGAGGCCTTTGATGGAGCGCGAGAGGGAAAATGGATCCTACTACTACACCATTATGCGGCTGGAGGCTCTAAAGTTCTTCAGGGAGCGGAACAACAAAAAGGACCTTTTAAATGAATTGCTGCTTGTACAGTGTGTTGCCTAGCTGACCCGCGATGTGCTGGTTTTACGACTCATTCCCGCAGCCCCGGAGAGAGTGGCCCATTACCAGCTGGTAATGGCGACGCACGGCAAAGCGAGACACGGGAGACACGGCTGTATCATTTTCACATATAACCCCTGTCTGGGTAGCGTGAAAATAATCAAACGTCGGGCCTGTTTGCAGTAGACGGATGGCAGAACTTGCCGACACGAACAGGGCTTTCTGTGAAGCTGTCTGAGGAACCACGGAAAGGAGGTGGGATATTTGCTTTAGCTCATTCATTAAACTGGTCATGCAAGCATTACGTAAGTGAAACCTGTGTTCGGTCCCAACCACCGAAAGCACTAAAGCCATCAACACTGGCAAAAAGAAAGACCCTTGCAAAATCTAAAACTATTCCAAATAGTTACATCTGTGCTGCTGAGACAACGAACAATCTGTGATCCCTTTACCTCTATTACCTGTGAACCACAAAACAACATGGGTAAAACAGACTGAAGACAGGCACACACATGTAAAACCAATTCCTGTCTAAACCTGCTTTGCGATGTGCAATACCGCGCAGACCTCCACAGGCATGCCGGCTGCGCAAGCATAACAAGGAACACACCTGTCGTTCTTTACATCTGGCCCTGATCTCCTCAGTTTATGTGATCCATTATCTTGCATCAGTCCCAATCACTGTGACATCAGGCTGTCATGATAACCTGTAAAACTGTGCGCGTCGACAATTCACCCCCGCCTCACGCACGCTTTTCACTCACCAGCGCAGTATTCCTCCCTCTTGTTACCATGGTGCCCCGAATCGAGGTCAACCGGCGTTTTTATAACTAACGCACGTGTGGCCGGATTCAACAGACAGATGCCGTCTACCGTGTCCTCACACGATGCCGCATAGGGCATTAGCACGGCCGCAGAGCGATATGTGCCACAGCTTACCCCGTATACACGTGTGTGCAAAGAGTGACCCGTTGGCTCGCTGCTCGAAATAAACCCAGAAGTGAGAAGAAAAAAAAAAAAAAAGATGGATTAAAACCCGCGACATATTAGATAAACAGACTGCACACGGCAGACAGTTGTGATGCAACAAGAACCAGCAGAAACCAGTGGGTCAAAACAGGAAATTGCCAAAACGCGCTTTGTAGCCGATCCACGTCGAAGTGCAATGTTTATTTTTTATGTATCATTTGCATGTTTGTCTAGGACTAAACTACATGACCGCAAAAGCCATCATCAAATCATGTGATGTTTAAAGGAAAATGTTTGATTTGTATCCGTTAAATTCAAAATATATCTGGATTTTTCTGACAATTTTGTCTTGGAACAGGATGCTAATGGTGAAAATCCACATGGCATTTTCATGGAGTACGTCTGAAACATAATTATCAATATCTTTAACCAATAAGATAAGATAAGATAGGCTTTATTGATCTCACATTGGAGAAATTCACATGTCACATCGGCTCAGTAATCATAGGAAGAAGGTGTCATGTAGGACATGATGCATCATATATATGTGATGATCTTGGCATTGGCACTGATCTGTCCCACCGGTACACCTGCTCATCTCCACCGTGTCTGCAATTAGTCCTCATTGGTTTCATCTGTTTTCACCTCCTTATAATCCCTGTGCAGATCAGATGCCAGTGCCAGATTGTCTCAAGCAAATCGTATGAGCATTCCAGCGTTCTCGTCCCTGTCTGCCTGTTTCCTGACCCCTGTGTTTCTTCTGAGCCTACCCGTGAACGAACTTGGACTGGACCCGGACTCTCCCTGTTGGACCTCCCTTCTGTACCGCCGCCGGATAATTGCCCTCTGTGTACTGGACCTGGACTCCCCCGGATTACGCCTCTGGAAAGCCCCTGTCGGATCCCTGCCTGTTCGCCCGCTACCCTCCACTCCCGGATCAGTTCGCTTGGGTTTCTGCCGGCTCTCCGGACCCAGCTACCCCAACTTCAGGGGTTAACCACACTAAGCGCGAGCTACTGCGCGTGGAGAGGGCGAGTCCACTTCCTGCTAGTAAATAAAAACATTGAAAACGCCACTGACCTGTGTCGGCTGAAATCAGAGTCCTGCTCCCGCACATTACAGGACAATCTGGCCAGAAAGATGGACTCTTCGCCAGATACAGAGTGGCGAACGGGGGTGGAAAAGTCCATTTCGCAGCTTGAGGCTGGTGTCGCCGAGATCCTAGGTCATCTCCGCAGCCAAGAGGCTCCCGCACTTCCGCAAACATCCGCCTCCGTCACCACGTCACGTGTGATGACGTCGACGTTGCCTGAGCCGCGTCTAACTCCCCCCGAGCCTTTTGGGGGCAACCCAGATCAGTGCAGAGCGTTTTTAACTCAATGTGAAATCCACTTTGAGTTACAACCATCTTCCTATCCCACGGATCGCTCTAAAGTTGCTTTTGTTATCTCCCTGCTGACCGGCAAAGCTAAATTATGGGGGGCTTCTGAGTGGCAGAATGATTCACTGATTTGCCATTCTTATTATGATTTTTCACGCGAATTGGTCAGAGTCTTCAGCCCCGTCCTGCCATGCCGGGAATCCTCTAGGGGTCTTTTATCCCTCAAGCAGGGAGACAGGTCCGTTTCTGACTATATTATTGACTTCCACCTGCTATCTGCCGATAGTCTATGGAATGAGCCCGCTCTTATGGATGTGTTCATTAATGGTTTGAACGAAAAGATAAAAGATGAACTTGCTACCCGGGACTACCCCAGGACTCTCAAGGAGTTGGAAGATCTTACCACACGAGTCGACCTCAGACTAATGGAACGGCGAAGGGATCGTCGTCCGGCGCCTTCATCCCGCCTCTGGACTCCTTCGTCCGCCTCTGCTGCACCGTTGACCCCGCATGCTTCAGCGGATCCTGAACCCATGCAACTGGGGAAGACAGTCCTCACTAAGGAGGAGCGCCAGCGCAGACAGCTGCGCGGTCTCTGTCTCTATTGTGGTGGTGAGGGGCACCACGTCCGTTCGTGCCCAGTAAAAGGTCAGGCTCAATAGGGGGGGGGAGATCCCTATTGAGCCGCACAAAACTCTCTGTCTCCCCAGATCTCCTGTTCCCGTCAACACTCACTGTTTCTGCAAAATCTCATAACCTCTCTGTCTTCATTGATTCTGGGGCGGACACAGAGTTTATGGACGAAGGACTGGCGAGGACTCTGAACATCAAACTCCACCCGGGACCATCTCCTCACAGCGTCCTTGCCCTGGACGGGCATCCACTGAACCACTCCCACCTCGTCACGGAGCCAATCGAACTGCTAATTGGAGGTAATCACAGGGAGAGGCTTACATTTATGATAATTGACTCTCCACAGGTTCCCATTGTCCTGGGCGCCACATGGCTTAGGAGACACAACCCCCTAATAGATTGGCAAAAGAAAGAGATTATGGGGTGGGCTCCCGCCTGTTCAGGTTGTTGCCTACTGTCGGCTCAACCTTTTGTGAGATTGGATTGTAGGTCTGAGGAGACCTACCCTGACCTATCTAGGGTTCCTCCTGAGTACCATGACCTGAAGGAGGTTTTTAATAAGGCCAAAGCTACGAGCCTGCCTCCGCACCGCCCATATGATTGTTGTATCGACCTACTACCCGGTACAACTCCCCCTAGGGGTCGCCTGTATTCCTTGTCTGCGCCAGAGTCAGATGCTATGCAGAAATACGTCAACGAGGCCCTAAGAGCCGGCATTATCCGCCCTTCCTCCTCTCCTGCGGGCGCAGGTTTCTTCTTTGTTGGGAAGAAGGATGGCTCCCTCCGCCCCTGTATTGATTACAGGGGACTTAATGACATTTCAGTTAAAAATCGGTACCCCATTCCCCTCATGAACACGGCTTTCGACCAGATCCAGGGGGCCAAAGTGTTTACTAAACTAGATTTACGAAATGCCTATCATCTCGTCCGGATTAGGGAGGGGGACGAATGGAAGACCGCCTTCAACACCCCCACAGGCCACTACGAGTATCTAGTCATGCCGTTTGGGCTCACCAATGCCCCAGCCGTCTTTCAGAATCTCGTTAATGAGGTACTGAGGGACATGATTGGGCGGTTTGTGTTCGTATACCTGGATGACATACTCATTTACTCCGATAATATAACTGTTCACAGACATGTCCGCTCTGTCTTACTTCGCCTTCTACAGAACCAGTTATATGTGAAGGCGGAGAAATGTGAGTTCCATGTCACCTCCACCTCTTTCCTTGGGTTTTTTTTGTCTCCCGGCCAGATGTCAATGGACCCAGCCAAGGTCAGGTCGGTCATTGACTGGCCTCTCCCGACCGATCGGAAGCAGTTACAGAGGTTTCTGGGCTTTGCAAATTTCTATAGACGATTCATCCGGAACTACAGTCAAGTGGCAGCTCCCCTTCACACTTTGACTTCTTGTAAGCAGAGGTTTACCTGGAACGATCTGGCTGACAAAGCATTCAGACGGCTGAAGAACTTATTCACCTCAGCCCCGATTCTCATCACCCCCGACCCCAAGAAACAGTTCGTTTTAGAGGTGGATGCCTCTGATTCTGGCGTCGGGGCCATACTCAGCCAGAGAGCCGAAGACGGTCGTGTTCACCCATGTGCTTACTTCTCAAAAAAATTATCCAGTGCGGAACGCAACTATGACGTAGGTAACCGGGAACTCCTAGCAATCAAGCTGGCTCTGGAGGAGTGGAGACACTGGCTAGAAGGCTCTAAGGTTCCTTTCCTGGTGTGGACTGACCACCGTAACCTAGAGTACCTGAAGACGGCAAAGAGACTCAACCCCCGACAAGCCAGGTGGGCTTTATTTTTTAGCCGGTTTAACTTCTCCCTTTCTTACAGGCCGGGCTCCAAGAACGCAAAGCCGGACGCCCTGTCCCGAATGTACGAGGTGGAGAAGGAGGGTCCCGTCGAGACGCCAGAATTCATTTTGCCAGACACAGTAAGATGTGCAGTCACCAAGCTCAACCTTGAGAATGAGGTCAGGCGTTCTCTAGACGGGGTACAGGTCCCTCAAGCCTGTCCCAAGAACAGGCTCTTTGTTCCTGAACCCTTAAGGGGCAGGGTTCTTAACTTCTGCCACAGTTCCCGCCTATACTGCCACCCAGGAATCACAAAGTCTCTCTGTATTATCCGCTCCCAGTTTTGGTGGCCCACCCTGACTAAGGATGTAAGGGAGTTTGTCTCCGCCTGTCCCAGCTGCAGCCAGGCCAAAGTTTCCCGTCAGGCCCCGTCCGGTTTACTCCGGCCTCTGCCTGTACCCCCCCGGCCCTGGTCCAGCGTGTCCATGGACTTTGTTACTGGCCTGCCTGTCTCGGGAGGTAAAACAGTCATCCTTACCATTGTGGATCGGTTTTCAAAGATGGTCCACCTGGTTCCCCTTCCCAAACTCCCATCAGCCAAGGAAATGGGTGCCATCCTGGCTCAGGAGGTGTTCCGGTTACACGGTTTACCTACTGACATCGTTTCCGACAGGGGGCCTCAGTTTGTCGCTCGCTATTGGCGGGAGTTCTGTTCCATGCTGGGGATCTCTGTTAGTCTGTCCTCTGGGTTCCATCCTCAGACTGATGGCCAAACAGAGCGTCTTAACCAAGAGGTGGAAGCCAAACTTCGCCTCATCTGTGAGTCTGACCCCTCCAAGTGGGCCCAGAACCTACCCTGGGTGGAGCATGCCATTAACTCCACACCCTCCAGCTCCACTGGGCTCTCCCCTTTTTATGTTGTGCATGGGTTCCAGCCGCCAGTGTTTTCCATCGAGGAGAGGGAGTCCAGGGTCCCATCCGCCCGTCTGTCTGCACTAAGGTGTCAGCGGGTCTGGAGAAGGGCAAGGAGAGCCATCCTTAAATCGTCCCAGGTCCAAGCCCGGGCTGCTAATCGCCGACGAATTCCGGCTCCGCAGTACCAACCAGGAGATAAAGTCTGGCTATCCACAAAGGACCTTCCCCTGAAAGTTGAGAGTAAGAAACTGGCGCCACGGTTCATTGGCCCGTTTTCCGTCTCCAAGGTGGTTAATCCGGTGGCAGTCCGCCTCCGCCTGCCTCCGACGATGAAGGTCCACCCTACATTCCACGTCTCTCGGGTCAAACCCGTCAGGCTCTCAAGGTTTTTCCCCTCCTCCAGAACCCCACCTCCTCCTCGTTTGGTTGATGGAGCTCCGGCCTTTACAGTAAGGCGGATACTCAAGTCCAGGAGGTGGGGTAGGGGCATGCAGTACCTGGTTGATTGGGAGGGTTATGGACCTGAGGAGCGGCAGTGGGTTCCCGCCCGCTTCATCTTAGACAAGTCCCTTATCAGGGATTTCCACAAAGCACGCTCTGAACATCCTAAGGCGTCTGGTATCCGCCCTTAAGGGGGGGGCTCTGTGATGATCTTGGCATTGGCACTGATCTGTCCCACCGGTACACCTGCTCATCTCCACCGTGTCTGCAATTAGTCCTCATTGGTTTCATCTGTTTTCACCTCCTTATAATCCCTGTGCAGATCAGATGCCAGTGCCAGATTGTCTCAAGCAAATCGTATGAGCATTCCAGCGTTCTCGTCCCTGTCTGCCTGTTTCCTGACCCCTGTGTTTCTTCTGAGCCTACCCGTGAACGAACTTGGACTGGACCCGGACTCTCCCTGTTGGACCTCCCTTCTGTACCGCCGCCGGATAATTGCCCTCTGTGTACTGGACCTGGACTCCCCCGGATTACGCCTCTGGAAAGCCCCTGTCGGATCCCTGCCTGTTCGCCCGCTACCCTCCACTCCCGGATCAGTTCGCTTGGGTTTCTGCCGGCTCTCCGGACCCAGCTACCCCAACTTCAGGGGTTAACCACACTAAGCGCGAGCTACTGCGCGTGGAGAGGGCGAGTCCACTTCCTGCTAGTAAATAAAAACATTGAAAACGCCACTGACCTGTGTCGGCTGAAATCAGAGTCCTGCTCCCGCACATTACAATATATGCATCTTGTCCTACTTGACACCTTGACACCAATACAGCCATTTTTGAGCAGGGTGCAAATGTAAAGTAGTGGAGAGTACTGGGAGAACTTAGATCAAAAATTATACTTTTGGTATTAGGCGGTCAAATTACCCCCAAATAAATTCCCACAGAAAGTTTCCAGGTTGGAACATTTTCAAAATTCCCGACCTAAACTTCTGTCAGTCTTCCACCTCTTTGTAATCCTAGCTCTGACCGGTCATCTAATCTCTTTAAAGAAATCCGTGTAGTTATGAGGAGCCGATAATTCTTCTTCTTGGGTGGTGCCAAACACAAATCACTGTGGGATGTATTAATCTGCTGCGATTTGTGACGGCGTCCCTAAATCCAGGAAGACAAGACGGGACTTTATGTGGGGTTGTTTATGGCAGTCAAGATGAAAGATTGTTTTTATTCCCTTTGGGAGAAATTAGTTCTGGACAGACAAATCCCAAAAATAAAACATTAAAATAACCAATTAATAGCAAAGAAAGAAAAGTCAAATAACATATTAATTCATAAAAATAAAAAAATCATAAAATGTTCACGACATCAGCATGTGATCATCTTCACGTTTCTACTGACCCACAACTCAAAGCTATTCATCCACAGGCCCTCAGAGGCCTCCCACCTCCCCGCTCATCTGTCCTTCTTAAATCATTAATGAGGGTTATACACACAGGAATGAATACATTTTTATATCCCTGCACTGTCTTCCCCATTTTAACAACATTTACTCAGGGTTTAAAGCGTGTGTGGTGTCCAACATCGTGTCATCTGCTTACTGGAGAGTTACCTGCGGGAAAGGTGTCCATGATTTTATCAGCAGAATTGTCGGTCCAGCCTCAATTGTTTTCTCTTTTTGTATCTTGGTGTTTTACTCTGAATGGTGTAACTACCAAAGAATGTGTTAAATTTGAATTTGGTAATAATTGAAGATTGTTAATTTTGTGACATCTGAAAAAGATGACTTGATTATATGTGATATTATTTATTATATTTCAACAATCTCAATTTTACACAGTAAAAACAGGGCAGTGTTTATTTTCTTAAGCAGCGTGATATTTATCCTTCCGGTTTCTTGTTTCTTGACTGACGATGCAGGTATTCTTTGGCATCGCTTCTGTTTCTAACAGGCGGTTTTGTGTACCGCAGACCCGATCAATACTGGGACTGCCCGAGTATGAGCTGAGCTGAGGCAGACTCTGTGGTGATTGCATGTTATCTTAGCAGAATCACTAAAAGTGATGGCACTCTAGCTATCAACTGAGGCTTCCTTTTCCGACCATAACAAAGCAACTATTCATTATTGTGTAAATGGGTCCCTGACATGATTGATTAAAACTCAGGGGTTAAAGAGTCTTCTAACTTTAAAAGCAGCAAAGTAAAACAGGCAGTGAACAAAATTGTTGTGCTACTTTATCCATACCAGGAGGATGTTTTTAAGGGACTCGTTTGTTCTCTACTGTGTCCAGGATGCTAAAGAGATTCAGACAGACACGGCTGCCTGCAGGAGCTCCCTTTGTCAGATTATGTTAATGTATCTTTCACCTCAAACCGAGGTCACTCTGCTCTCACAGTGGATGCCATTCAGATAAGCAGAAGGCAAATTGATCCTAAATCAACATCACCAGGCTGTTACACCCATGACCCTTGGGCCTCAGCAGCCAGCAGGGTGAGTAGTTTTAGGTGACCACTACAGTCAGGAGAGGTGCTTCCCATCGTCTGTCTCCGGCCTCGAATGAGTACGAGAAAATCTCCAGAAGAACTAGAAATCTTTGATATATGCCTACTGAGGTCATAAGTCCGATTTGTTAACCATTTGATGTGTTGTTCTCATGATTGTGATGTTTGTGTTTTACACATTAAATCTAAATGACTTAAATATTACGAGTTTATGAAAAGCAATACCTATTTTTACACAATTGAGAGAGGAGGTTTTTAAGAAAATGAAGATGCCATTTATATAATACCTATAAGTTACCCTAAAAGTCTGGTTTAAAAATGCAAGTTTGCTTTGAAAGGGGACATATTTTGCTTTTTAATGCCTTGCTTTTCACATTTAAATCATTCAGCTGTGGCCTATTTAATGTGGAACTGCAATGATTTGGTCTAAAATCTTTGTTACTGTTGACCCACAGCTCCTGTTTAACCCCCGTTCTGAGGTTCGTATGAGAGCAACTTGTTTTGACGCTGTCTCTTTAAATGCTACGGAGGCGGTTCACGCCCCGATCACCTGCAGGACAAAGAGCGTCTCACTCCATCACGATTGGCCATTTTTGTAGTATGCTTGGGGACGGAGTAATGAATTGCATGGGTTAATACACCCAACCTCCAAACATTTTCACTTTCAGCTTTGGCATCCTTCAGCTTGGACTACAAAATAAAAAATTTAAATGGAGGATTTGCGGAATTGGTTTACAGGACGTCCATGACCTTGTTTAGCAGCTCCGCATCAAATACTGTGACAGAATAGTTCAAAAGAAATACTAAAAAATAGAGAAAACTTAGGGGCTTATGATCCAAACAGAATATAAACATATCTACGCAGCACCTAAGCAGACTAAGTTACAATTTTCGGCACTCCTACAGACTCCAAGTACACAACAAAATGTATTTAAAAGCTAAAAAAAAGCGGAAATGGCATGATATGTCCTCTTTAAGTAATCATTTAGCCAAAGCTACATTTTCTCTTAATTCAGTTTCTTGGATGGATCGTTAGTAATTTCCTAATGCCCAGATTTAAAAGCTCATTGCAATTACAGCACACCAGCAGAATAATATCCTTGCGGCTTACAGTTGTTGCTTCTGTGAGAAACTTGATGAAAATCTCAAGATGAACCCTGTTCCAAAGCAAGACTTAAGCCTCTACAATATGCAGTGAAGCTGACCCACCCACCAGACAGCCCTTTCTTGATGGAGACCCTAAGGTAGTAGAGCCCACACTTCTTGGCCAAACTCTCTAAGTTGAACGCACTCAGGGGCCACAGTCTCAGACATTTGCCTTAGTAATAGCAAGGTGTACAGCTTTCTAACTTTTTAGGTCAAATTTTTACTATTTTATTATTTTGTCTGGAATATGCTTTTAGTCTATTTTCAACACCACAAACCAGAACTTTGTTTGAACATCCTTGCTGCATTAAATCAAGTTCAATGAACGGGTGTGCCAGGTCTGGTTCTGAGGAAAAAGTAACTGGTTGTTTGCTGCCCTACTCACTATGACACTAAAATGATAACATGGATGCTAACAGAAAAACATTTTGTGTTTTACTCAGAATTTTCCATGTTCTCATTGAAAATCTCAATATAGCATCTCTCAAAAATAGTAAAACTACAAATATCAATTTTATCAAAAATTTCACCAAATTGAAATGTAATTTTAGGAGTGGAAAGTCAAATAATCTTCAAACTGAATTTGAAAAGTTGAAAATGTTTGGTCTAAGAACTTAACAACTCAAACACCGAAGTGTAAAGATTGGGAAGCATTGCTTTATGCTACATATTCTCAATATGTGCTTGATTTAATGTACAAACTAGTCCAAGCAGAAAGTGAGAACATGTTGGTCCACTATTAGCAGTGCATACTCTATATTATGTATAAAACAATTATAGAATAGCCAAAGCAGGATGTTGGGAAGCAATGCTTTAAACTATGCCAAGCCATTCATTAGAGCCAATAGCACTAGGGACAGAGGCAGAATTAATAAAAAGCTTCCTAGCTATAATTGGTTTAGAAACTGGTCTCTTAGAGAGGCTCAGACAATGGTTATGATGAGTAATGCAAAGCAAACACTGCAGAATGTAGAAAACAGTGACATAGGATACTTTGAAAGGCCTACAAGAAGTGCTAAGTCTATTTTTAACACAAGCATGACCAAGTTATGATACAGAGTAGTACATTTTATTTCTTTGGTTTCATAATACATCCTCTCGTTGTTATGAATATACCACTTTGGCTAAGCCTTTTCCCCTCCTTGGCAATGCTTAGGTTAATGGTGAGTAATTTAGCTTGAGGGATTGTTATAAAATATAAGACAGACATTCCTGTTTCTCATGGGAAAATGCTACACAGAGCAATGTGGGACAATCTATGGTGACACCACATGAGTTTTGTTTTGTTTAATGTTTCTACTTTGCTTTATTTTGACCAGCTTACCAGTGTGTTATCAGCCAGTTCAGTTCACATCCATGTCACCAGCCAGTTCAGTTCAGTTCTCAGTCACCAGCCGGTTGTCAGCCAATCCACCTCGAAGCCACTAGCCACTACCCAGTTTGTTTTGTCACTAGTCTACAACTAGTCAGATCTGTTCACCTTTCAGCCACCAGCCATTATCCAATCAGTTTTGGTTTACTTTCAGTCACCATCCTTAATTTGATTAGTCTCACCTGTAATTCGTTTTCAACTCCAGTCACCAGTGCACTCCTCTATTTATACTGTTCTGTGCCAGAGGCACAGAACAGTATAAATAGAGAACAGTATCATTACGAGCCTTTCGGTGAGTCATGTCCAGCGTTCTTGTTTTCTGATTGTCCTGTTGATACCGACCCGATTTGCCTCAGGATATCTAAGCCAGCTTGACCCCTTGTATAAACTGTTTTTCCTGCATGTGTGGCCTGACTTGATTCTGTTCCTGGACTATCTGAGCTCGCCTGACCCCTATCTGTTTATTAAGTCTGCCCGTTATTGAACTGCGATCTGTTTCCCGACTCTGCTCCTGGATTCTGCTTTGGTCGTTCCTGCCTGACCACAAGCTCTGTCTTGCCCTCATTACATACCAGTCTGTCATCCCGGTTCCGCCCTCAACCTGTCCTGAAATAAACCTTCTTCAATCATACCTTCATTGTCTGGTTGAATACTGGGTCCTCTGTCCCCGTTCATGACATATGGACTTTAATTTTTATTTTTTTATCTGCTGCTGTCTTTCCTCTATTTAACTTGAATATTGCATTTTACCCGAATCTACCGTATTATCAATAATTGCACTTTATTTTTTTGCTTTTCTGATAAGTTCATTTTTTTATTGCTTTCAAACCTAACTTTAAACTAGCTTGTTATTCATAATAATCTAGAGTGTAACTGTCTATGTGTTGTTGTTTAATTTTTCACGGTTATGCCCAAAGTTTTCCATTGTGAGATAATAGAGGGAACCACATGGTTTGGTTTGGTGGATCAAAACAAATCCAGGATTTTCTGGATTTCTATTTTATTTTAGGAAAAACAAATTTGAGACAAAAGGTAAAAACAAAACCATTCGAATTTGGTCACTATCACTTGATGCTATCTCCAGACCAAATTATATTGTAGACTCCTAAACTGTCTTGATGAATGGGATAAGATGGTGCAAGTCTGTTGTGGACAGTGGGATCTTCTCAGCCATCGTCTGTTGGGCGTAGCAGCATCAGAGCGACTGACTTAAAGAGGCTCAACAAGCTAATAAACAAGGCAGGTTCTGTTCTGGTGATTATTCTAGGACCTTGGGAGATGACTTTGCAAAGAAGGATTTGTCATAAAATTAAAAATGTTATGGACAACTCTGAGCATCCATTAGACTGTTGTAGAATAACAGAGTGTCTTCAGTCAGAGGCTTCTCCAGACCCGCTGTGAGACAGACCGCTACAGGAGATCCTTCCTGCATGCAACCATCAGTATACAACATCTGGTTGAAGAAACCCTTGTGAGTTACACCAACATTTAATTTCCCTTTGGAATTATTAAAGTATTTTTGAATTGAATTCAATTGAACTGAAATGTCAGGGCAGCCTATCTGTTATTTTTTTCCGGGTTGTGGGTTAAATTCTGTTCTTTCTTCCTCTACGGGGACAACCACATTCCAGTCTTCACCGCATTACTCGCACTAAAATGGTTGCACATTCCACGCTTCTCTGCCGCTGACAAATTGAGCCCAAGAATGATTAAAAATAAATAAAACCACACAGCTGCTACTATTCTGCACGGCTGACTACTCCTCAACAACTAATTTCACATTCAAATTGAGTGAAAGGCATCTAAAATGACGACGTTGGTTGTTACTGACAGCAGCTAATGACTCCAGACCAAATATCAGTGAGGGAACCGGGATGCCTACATATTCATTTCACGGCGTGGAACAAACTAATGGAACAGGTGGGAATGAAAATGGCATTTTTTTCTTCTTCAGAAAGGCTTGAAAGCTCACTGGACTTTGAAATGGAAATTTAAGTTGAAGGAGACCAGAGAGAGAGCTGTGTTTATTGAAGAGGACCCTGGCCCATCGCACAGAGCTGATTGTATCAGAGGGCGAACGGTGCCTTGCAAGTTTTCACTCACATTTAAAACTTCTCCCATTTTGTCTCGTCACGGCCACGTATTTCAATGCATGACAGTCGGATCGTGTGCAGTAGACCAACACGAAGCAGCGCATCGTTATCAAGTGGGGGGAAACGTTGTCTCCACAGCAAATAAAAATGTGAAAAGTGTGGAATGCATTCATATTCAACCCTGGAAGGTCAATGTTTGGAACCATGTTTTGCGAGGTTGAAGTTTCATACCAAACCAGATAAACCCCTGCAAGAGACAAACCTCCATATAGAGCGTCTTTGCACAGCAATTTTCAGAAGTTGTTACAAAAGCAGGCCTTACTTTACAGATCTGTGGGGGTTAAAACAATCTATCCTTTTTCCTCCACTTCACAATTACGCTCTACTTTGTGTTGGATAATTGAAATACAGTGAAGTTTGTGGTCGCACTTCAACAAAATGTAAAAAGGGCTCAAGGTGAGGTGCAAGGTGCTAAAAAAACAATATTTTTTTTTGACACGCAGCTTTACAGATGTGTGGCTGTGTGGCTGTAGGCATGTGATTGCCCCCCAGAGAAAGTCAGACAAATTAAAATACAGCATGTACTGGTCTGTTTATGAAGCAGTCATTAGAATAATTTCCCTGCATCCAGACAACTGACTCACAAACATCCCCTCCACGCTTCAAGAGTCCGGTTCTCTGAGCAAGGCCAAAAACATTCTCCAACAACACACACACACACACACACACACACACAGGTTACACAATTTTACCATGTTGTCCATTACTGAGGTCGCGGGTCAGAACTGAGCTTGATCCTCTAAATACGGCTGTCGGCCAAGAGAAAAGAGGGCCTTATTTGGACGTACGAGATGAGAGACGAGGAGTAAGGGAACCGATAATAGAAATGAAGAGAGGCTTGATGAGCCGCAGCCCTTCAGTGCTGAGAGCGGCACCTTGTCCAGTCGGCATGACTCAGTAAGGTAATCGGCTCCAACTACTGAAGGAACACGTTGCACAACAATGCAGGTTAATACTAGTACCGTTTGTACCGCACAGACAGGACAAGGACCACGGCGACGGCTAAACGCAAAGCGCTTCTGTTTACACATCTCCTATTAACACATCTCCTATTAACACGTTTCTATTAGATAAGCCCACAGAGGAGACACCGTTGAGCAAATTATTAACAGCTTCACATACTTTGAGAGCGTTCCCTTTCCAGCCCTCGTCTAAAGAGTGAACTACACTGCAATAACGGAACTTAAAATAAGTAAAATGTTCTTAAAATGAATGCATTTGTCCTTGATTTGAGCAGGTAAATAAGGTAATTTGCCAATGGAATAAGATTTTTGCACTTAAAATAGGAACAACTCATCTCCATCATCTTATTTCAAGTGCAGGATGTCTAATTATCTTATATTAGGGGTCAAAAATACTCATTCCATTGGCAAATAATCTTATTTACCTGCTCAAATCAAGTACAAATACACTAACTTTAACAACATTTTACTTATTTTTAGATCTGTTTTTTGGCAGTGTAACTCTGTCTGACCGGCCGCAAATTCACATCTATGAAAGTTAACCCCTTAATGAGAGCAGAGGGGAGATGATCTACAGTCTGAGGTATTCTCTTTGGTAAAAGTAAGTTTAGATCTGTAAAAGATGCTAAAGGTTACAGAGAGTTTGGGGACGATCCTGCGATGATGGAATGAGAGGAGAGAAATGCAGGCAATGTGGTTGATGACATGGCGATTGGATGTTTTCCTGTTATTGTGCAGCCCTCCATTGGTTGCTGAGCAAGATGCCCTCCATGAATTTAGCACTCCACCGCTTGAAAGAAAGCTGCCTCTATCTGCCTCCGTGCAGAGCGGGGCGGCGCAAAGTGTGGCTTAAGAGGGAAAATCCTTTCTGCAGTTGCTGGGGGTCAAGATGAATGCTCACAGATAAACCAAGAGCGGCAGCCTCAGACCTCTGCAAAATACTAAATAACCAGGCCATTAACTCAGTCCACTGCTGCTGATTTAGTGCAAAGCTCTGGAACTCTGACCGCAAACGGAGCTGACTGCGAGGAAAGCAATAATCATATACGGTGAGGCGATCCAGCAGCAGGGCATGGGACATAATTGTGAACTACAGAACAAATTTCTGCCTTAAAAAATTTTTATTTCATTCTTTTAAGACAGCGTTTGCACAACTGATATTTTCGCAGGTTGGCGTTTTAGGCAATAAAAAAACTAAATTAGGCTCTTACTGGCTGATACAGATGTGTTATTTTCTTTAAAGTCTGCCCATCCTAATTCTGACAAGTTCAATTTCATTTTTCTCTACAAACCACAACAAACTGTCCTTCTCCGTTCATCCATCAAATGGAAAAAAAAGGTCCCGGAAATTTTTTTTAAAAAACTAAACTCAACACAACATGCAGCAAATAACGTAGTCAAAAAGAGCAGGAGTTTTCAATTTCGACGCATTTAATGAACAGGGTGAATATTTTGTTGCTTGACCTACCGATCACTGGCACTAGGATTTATGTATGACATGCAGTATGCACTTTGAACTGTTTAGTGATAATTAGGTATAGATCAGCGCTGGATCAGGAAATAACGCCCATGCCCTAAAATAGATTCCTTCAAACCGAGGAATCCAGAGTTTTAGCCACAGTCATATTAAAACGCTCAAGAAGATAATTAAAATAGATTATTTTCTTTGCCAACTTTAAATTTAACAAAGCATGTTGAAAACACTTCGCTTTACAAAAAAAAAAACCCTGATGTTTGCAACAAGAAAGTTTCAGGGCAATCCGATAATCAAATCCACTGACCATATTCTTCTTGCCTTTTTTGCATTACGTTCTAATGTACTAGGCCTGTGCTGACAGCAGAGCTATCCTTTATGCCTTTGTAGTTCATGAATGCAATCCAGCGAGGTAGGGACAAAGTGTTTCATTTGAAAGGGTGAGAACAAGCCCAGCACATCATTCACTGGGAGAGATATGTCACTTCTGCATGGCCAGTGACAGTAAGAGCAACTATGTGTTGCATTTCTAATTGCCCTCTTTTTTTTCTGAATCCACAGCACCGTCGCGTGAAATGCGAGAAGAGCAAACTTGCCAACTAGGCCCACGCTGTTTAATGAATGAAGGTCTTCTGTCACTACTCAGATCATATTAAACATACATGAACCCCGCAGCATCTTCCTTTCTGCGAGCCATCCACACGGCATGCAGACCTGCCATCCAAACAACAGGCGGATCTATTCTGAGGTTCCCGTCAACGTCCGAAGGGTCGGCCTGTGCAGCTGATTAGAGATGCGTTTTAGCTTTCTGGGGTTTCTAGTATTGGTTCAGGCCAGTTGCCGAGAACACACAGAAATCTAGGTTAGACCAAGAGCGGAAAGTCTAAAGCGATTCAATAAAACGGCTAAACTTGAAATTCACAAAGCTGGAGCGACTGACTTCAACAGGCTTAAAAAATCCTTCAGGATAAAAAAAGAAAATACAGACAGTAATTTACAAAAGCTGGGTGGGAATATTTTAGAGTCAGGGAACCTAGAAATCTTGAAAGTATGAAACATAAATTACAATCAATTGTTTTTGAAAGCAGGTGAGTATTTCTAAAACACACTTTTCATACAAAATTAAAAATCTTCGCAGCTTGACCTCTACAACAGATTGCTTTTTGTTTTAAACAGGGAAAAGAACAGCTTTTTTTTTTGACAAAAATAACTTTTTTACTGGGAATATGTTAAATGGGTGTGCGGTGACATATTAGCACTAAGGAATTAAGGTAATGATTAATAAGTCAACCGAAAGTTGATTGATCGTATCGATCAATCAATTGATAATTGATAAGTGGCTATTTTCTTAAAAACCTGCAGGTTCTCCTGTATCAAGAAGGTATTTCCATAACATGAAGGGCTGGATTGTTTTTTACTACAATATGCTGAGTTTAAAAAGAAGCGCCCTCGTCACATTTTATTGCGCTAGCTGCATTAAATGCTGACTGAATAAACAAAAATTGCGGTTTCCTCAAACATGATTAAACTTAGACATATTTAGGAATATACAACAGAACAGGAACCTATTATGTTACTGAACAGAAACAAACAAGATGAACAGAATAAAATATGTGAAACACTTATAATCCTCACCATCAGCCGTACTTTTGGCATCATGTCTTTTTCTATCATGTTCCAATTATTTTATTGGGTAACGGCCTCCGCTTTTCTGTTATCACATCCTTGCCTTCCGAGAACATCAGTAAGTTTTGGTTGAGAAGTTGACGCTGCTCTGCCATGCAGCACGGCTGAATGGGGCTATTTAGTTCATTGTTCAGTGTTTATGTTTAAAAACAGAACAGCATAAAGTGCATTTAGCAGCCTTGTTGTCATTAAACAGTGTAAAATAATCCCAAACCGGACTCCATTTGGACCATTTGGCTCAAATTTGATCAACCCGGCAAAAGCTAATACAGCCCAACATGTTCAAAAGCCCACTTGGTCATAAACCTGCACAAACTGGCAACACTCTAACATGTCGCTTTTAAGGCTTCTCCATTGGTAACAACATTGGTTACGTGTGGACGTAATCATTTTGTGGCCTTAGACAAACTTTTGTGTAGGGGCCCTCCTCCATGTCTACCCTATGTGTGAAAGGTTATGTAGGGATGCCACAACTTTCATACTGCAGTAGTGTGAACCAGACAGTAGCGCGACATTTTGCTGTAGACCCTCCCCTGCCTGCCTCTACAGCTAAAGAATAGGAGAGCTGAGCCTACAGCGTTCAAAAAAACTTTTGCATATTGGTCTGGAGAGACTTGTCAATCAACGAGCATTTGCACCAGCATGCGCAATACAAAATGGGTGATGCGCCTAAGTCATCAAACAGCTACACTGGAGGAGTGGCTTTCAGCTCCTTCAAGGGGGGGATCTAAAGTGGTTTTAAAATATCCCTCTATCTCCCCGTGTTGAAGAAAAGATATGGACTAAGCCTTTAATATTTTGATTTAGAAAAATATTCCTAGAACTACATTTTGTCCCAGTCATATACTCTTTGCTGCAAAGTACGGTGAATCAAACAAAATTTGTTTACAATCATTTTACTTGGTTTGATTTTTTAAAAGTAGTTAAGGTGAAGGTAGAAGAGACAAAAAACCTTCTGATATAATGACAGCTTTTGGGATATTTAAAAAAAAAAAAAACAATCTGAATTTCTGACAAAAGTTGTTATTAGATTTAGAGAAACACAGAAACTGTAATAAAGTGTAGTTTCCTAAATCTTAGTCAAATGACAGGTCCAATCTGCTGCAGAAAGGAAGATTGACCTTCCCTCCGCTCCACTTACAACCTGCACAGGTCCAGGGCCAGAAAAGTGCAGCTAACATAGCCGTTGACCCAACACAGCCTGATCACAGCAGGCTATTCAGACTTTTTACCTTCAGGTCGGCACTGCAGAGCACTTCTGGCTAAAACGAGCCGACACAGAGCCAGTTTCTAACCCCGGGCTGTGTCTCTGATAAACACCTTACATCCAGGGTAGCCAGCTATTCTGCAGGATACAATAAGCATATTTGCACTGACTCAGCAGGTTTTTATTTACCCTTTGTATGTATATATGTACGGATACATATATATACTTAAATGTTATACATGTATGACAACAAACAAACAAACAAACAAAACTCATACATAGATTGTAGCTTGTTGTTCTGGTTGTCTATTTTTTCACAATGCAAACTTTGGGATCCGGAGTCAAATTCCTTGTTTGTTTTTACCCACAAACTTGGCAAACAAAGATGATTCTGATTTGATTCAAACTGATTCTCTAAATCTGTTCCTTCCTACATGAAGCTGCTCTGTTTCACTGCAACTGTCCAGCCCTTCATTCCAGTTGTGAAGAAACTTTTTTCATTTTTCGTGGTTGCAAAAAAAAATCTCCTGTCTTGTTTTTTCTTGTTGATGATGCACTGCGTCACATTTTTTATTTTGCTTGTAAATCGTAATTGCTTTATTTCAGACATTCATAAACAATATAGGGACACTGTTAGAGGGGTTGGCAGCCAACAGCAACTACGCGGTTGCTTACTGTGGTTCCAAGCACAGCTCTCAGGTCCCTTCTATTTTTTTTATTAAGAGCTATTACAATAGAAACAGTAATCTTTATATAAAAAAAGTGCACAAAGACACATGGCAAAGAAAAATATTAGCAAAAAACAACAACAAAATAATCAAAAGACAAAACTAAACTAAAAAAAAGAAAAATATAAAGTGTAAATACATGTATAAATGTGAGTTACAGAGTTAAATTGTATTCATTACAGATATTTTTTGGTTTTTAATCACCTTTTTGTTATTTGAATCTCAGATTGAATCAAAATGTAGTTCAATATCCATTACAAAGAGGTAAAAAAACGGTTTCCTATGCATTACTTTGCTTTTATGGATATGAAACTTAGCAAGAAACAAGATCTGGTTGATAATAATATGGAAGAGGACTCGATCATGTTGAAATCTGTGATACCAAGGAAATCTGGTTGGATATTTGATGGATATGCTATGTTATTCCAAAACAATTCTGTGAGCACGTACATTTAAACAAAAAAGATGAATAGATCAGATGTCAAGAGTCATCTCTCCTCACCCTTTTCTAGCAAGTCGGCCGGAAGACGACACGTCAGAAGGCTGTCGGTCTCTGATTGGCTAATTGGTGGCGTGACTGTTTGCCTAACTAACGTGACTCCAAAACAAGAACCACAACCGCCATATTTAAAAACAGAACACACATTAGCGACGGAAGCCACCGGTTAAACAAAGATGGAGGCCCCCACGCCAGTACCGTGGTCCGACGAAGAGGTCCACGCTTTCCTCCGCTTTTTGGCGGTTGACTAAACTCGATCTACGGAAAGCAGAAGGCGTCCGATGGGAGGGAGGGCGGCCGCGACTCGGGCTCCGTCAGTTCTTTTGACTGGAAAATGACCCGTTGTATTTCCTCTTTTTCATTCTTGTTTTATTCCACTTTAGTCTTTTTTTGGTTGGCTGGAAGTACGGATCAGTTGATAACCAAAATAATCATTATCTGAAGCCCTAATTATTATAACACACATTAGGAGCATTAACACTCATCCTGCTATCTTCTCTACTGGTCTGCCACGTTCGGAGCACTGAATTGAGTTTTTACATTTAAAATGTTCAATAGACATGTTGTGTTGGTAGTTAAAAAAGCTTGTTTATTCAGGTATTCGTCACTTTTTTCGATGAATCAATTAGTTGGAAAAAAGTAATTGCCGAATTAATTAAAAGCACACAAAAAATTGATAGCTCCATCCCGACCTAGCCTCCTGATTTCTTAGATCGCTAAGCTCCTGCTTCCAAACAAAAGTCTTCTGACTTCTTTCTCCAAATAAACCTTTGCCTTATAAACGCTCATTCTTGCTGAAAACGTTGCTATCACTACTTTCCTCTTGGGGCGGCAATTTCAGGGTTGTGTCATCACTTGTTAGCGAAGTCGGCTGTGTTCTCGGCTGTCGTGTGCTCGCTTTTATACAAGTTTTTCCATACTTAAAATAAATAAAATCAGACATGTAAATGAGACTAACTACCGTGAGTCACAACCCCACACATAAAGGAAAGGTTGCACTAATGATGTCATGATACAAAGATAAACAGACCTAAAAGGCATAAGCATGATCGAGTGAGGCTGGGAGCAGGAAACATGGTTAGTAGTTACTGCAAAAATTAGTTTCCATTTTCTGTTGGCAATTCGGATAAAGCCTCCGCGGTCCTGTCTGAATCCACCGGTGCTTCTTATGAAATAATAATAGCCTGCACAGCGCGCAAGTACCTATCCTAATTGAAAACAGCGGGACTTTGCTTTCCTTTTTCCTCGGGGGAAAGCTGTGCCAGCGTGACACTGCAGCCCTCTACGAGTGAAACTGAGCCAAGGGGGCTTTCTCTGCCGCAAATTCCCCATGGCGGACATTAACACAGCCTTTCCTCTTCCTCTTTTAATCTTCATTTCACACTGGATCAATATCTATCATATAATTAGAAAAAAATAAGTCAAGTCTAGCCAAGGCTGCTCCGCCTCTCCTTGGTTCCCTGTCTGCAGCGAACATCCCCCCGCTCGCAGAAAATAAGTCGACAGAGCACATGAAACGTAAAGGAGCTGCGTCATCGTCTACGTCAAATATTCTGACGTCACACACCGCAGGGTCTTCATGCATGCTCCTCGTAAAAAAAACGCCACCTGGATGCAGAGCGATCCTGGCGCGTGTAGTCGTGGAGAGGACAAGGAGCACGCGTGGAGGCCTTGCCCGAAGGAGACGGGTTGTTCAATACCACAGGGGGGGGGCTTTGTGCTTCTGTCAGCAGTTCTGACTGGAGCATGGCTAAGGAGATGCTACGGAGGAAAGCATGCAGGCTGGTGGGGGCGGGAGACGGACAGTGAGGAGAAGGAGGCAGAGTTTAGGGAAACGCTCACTGAGGAGGAGGTGGAAGAGCCGCAGTGAGTAAAACCAGAGGATAAGTCTGAAGGTGGGAGGAGGTGAACGGGGCGAGATCAGAGGCGTTCACGCTGTCAGGCTAGCGGTAAACTAAACGTACAGATCACAACCACCTGAGGAGCACGAGCTTCTAAAGAGGACGAAATACTCAGACAGCTATTTAACAGCCTGCTGTGACTCTCACACACCGTTGCTTTCACACATCCAGAGCGAAAGCCCATAATTACGCTTCAGCAGGAGCCGACGTTAACCAAAGGCTGAAGCTCCTTTACGTGTTACGTGAACATTAATGTCGTTGATAATTCACTAAAAAGCAGGTAAGACCTTTGCTAAGTCGTTTCGATTGATCACAACACCTGGTTCAGGAAAACAACATCATGGAGATGCACCGAAGAAAATCCTGGAGCCCATCACTGATCTCTCTGCTTACCATCTGAGGTTACCAATCGATCACAGCGTAGCTAATATTACTAAAACTAGAGCCGTACACAGAACATATATCTTTACTTCAAGTCCTAACATTTCCAAAAGGCTGGCAAGGTTTCCCATGCCAACATATTTCACAACAGACAGGCTTTGCTGTACTCCATGCCGCCTTACTGTTATCTGTTCAAAGTCTTGCTCTCACAGCTTGACTGAACTATATACACATCTGCAATGTATCAACAACGTGGGACTTTAATGGGTCCTGATTGGTCGGTCACTGGTCTGGGGACGTCAAGCTGATAATTATTTCCAAATAAGAGTCAGTGCTTTTCTGCCATTTTCACTTACAAAGCCATAAAAACCATTTTGTTCCCAACGTCACGCCGTGACATGACCGACGTATCCTGATGAGCTCAGCTGTAAAATCCAGAGCAATGCACACGCGTGCAGTAGAAACCTGTAAGTAAGTGCAGCCTAATACAGTAGTATAATTTGCTGTCCCATCGTGTGTTTTCTTTTTACGCAGTCTTTTGCATTTAAACAATACAACGTTAATAGCCTTTTTGGGGATTACTACAAGGACGAAGGATATTAGTAACGTATCATGCACCAGAATCATTTAAAAATGACTCTAGAGCATTAACAAGTTGACGAGGTCTGAAAAGTTGAAGACAAACCAGACAAGGTTTAGTTGTCAGATATTCCAGTTGAGTTTTAGAGTTTAATGTTGACTTTGTACTCACTTTTACTTCTAGGTTTTAGAAAAAACATCTCAATTACATTACTAATGTGTAAGTAACTACACTTTGGTTATAGAAAATCCAGTCCAGGTACAAAGGATCAATTTACTAGAACAGCATTGAAATGTGATGCAACACTGTTGAATCTTGAGACATTAAAAAAGAAAAGGCATGCAAACATGTTAGCTCCTTAAACTCTTCCACGTGCAAACATCCTCAGAAACAACAAGAAGTGAGTTTATTTAAGAATTAAGATTCAGATGTGTGTTTAGAAACAAAAGGATGTGCCACAGAAAGCTCTGTCTGGGACAATCTATTTATCGCTGCTAAGAAAACCAAATACTAGAGTGTCTAAGTGAAGTGAGTAAAGTGGGGCATAATCAAAACACTGCTCAAGAAATTAAAGGGCTACTTTTTATATGCATATCAAGTCGGATAATCATCTGTAATATTATACTAGTCGGTTCCGTGGTAAAGGGTGTGTTGATCAGTGTCGGCTGTTCTGCTGTTAAAGTGGGTATATCATGCAAAATCCACTGTTTTAGCCCTTAAATCAAGATGACGGAGAGCAGCAGCTACCTTAATTGCAACATTGACTCATGAACAGTGAGCATAGTGACGCTGGTGGTAACACCACAGACTGGTCTTTTGGAGAGGAGGATTTCTCATCCCCCCTCATCACTGGAAGCTGAGGGAGTCGTTGTGGAGCCCAGCGAGCCAGAGCCGCTGGCTCAAGAAGCTGACTCAGCAATGCCTGACGCCGGTGCTGCCGAGGCAGTGGAACAGAGGATGGGTCCAGTTATACTTTATCATATTTATTTCTCGCTGTGTAATCCAGAGTGGGATCTATACTATAAGACAACCACGTTTCAATGGAAGGTACATCCTTTTGTTCCTAACACATTCTTCGTTCTACATGAGGACGGACATCCAGCAGGATTTTTCTCCAACAGATCTGAAGTGTTTTGAAAGTGTTCCTTTTTATGAACAGTGTATTTATGTATGTAGACCACGTAACACTGATAAAATGTGTTTAATTTTACCACACTTTAAAGTTCCTTAGTTTTTAAGTATGTTCATGCCGATGCTCTTTATTAAGTATTGGACTGGGACTTAGCGTTGGTAAACGACTATTGTTTATTAACGCAAACTGATACTAGGAAAAATAAATCTTGTTCAGGACATCAATACTTGTTAGATCTGTTTTAGCTCACTTAGGGTCACGGATCCGTCACAGTGCCAACGGGACAAACAAGCACGCACACAAGCCCTTATGTCTACAGCAGCTAATGAAGCTGACGTATGTTTAGGACTTCATAACGAAGCAGAAGAACATGGAGAGATGTACAGGGGGGGATTAGCAATCTCCACACACACAAACGCCCAAGCCATGAGTTGAACCAACAACCCCCTTCCTATAAGGCAACACTGTAAACCCACCGGATTGACTGTGCAGCCCAGGCGCAATAACTACATATTGGCATTAAAACCAGGAACATCACAAGGAATGTGCTTGGGTATGAATTACTCATGTTCCTCCTCATACTGATACACAGGCAGCAACAGCAGAGCAGAGGTTGAAGACATAACCCCAGGCTAAAAGTTGTTTTCACCCAACTACAGCTCCACTGTTAGAGTAAGAGATGAGAATTATGTGACGGAGCCAGCTAAAAGTCAAAACTAAAAAACCCTTAATGCAGTCATCCGCAATATGTTCTCTAAAGTATTTAAGCAGAGGACTTCCAATCCTTGGAATATTTAAATACTGAACCTCTGTGAGCCACAGAGGGTCCATTAGAGTCAGGATGAAATGTGGAGTTAATTCACACTGCGTAGGCGCAGAAAGGGTTTCTCTTTAAATGTCCATACAGTTAGGATTACAGTGGGTATTGACAAATGGTGATGCTGCAAATGCATGCAAATATATATATATATATATATATATATATATATATATATATATATATATATATATATATATATATATATATATATATATCCATCCATCCATCCATTTTCCGAACCGCTTTATCCCTCATGGGGTCGCGGGGGTTGCTGGTGCCTATCTCCAGCGTTTATATATATATATATATATATATATATATATATATATATATATATATATATATATATATATATATATATATATATATATATCAGGCCCTTCAATTATAAAAGGTACATCCTGTTCAATTAAAGGGGACATATCATGGTAATCCAATCAGTTTTCTCCATTCGCTGTTTTTTTTTAACAACTACGTCACAGGATTTGCTGCGGACCTGCTAAAAAACAAAGTCATGGACTTCTGGCTTACCAATTTTGCGAATCCGCCTTTTTTCACAATTTTGTAGTACAAGCTCAAAGATGCAAGTGGATAAGTGAAAATGTTTGGTTCTTGGGTGCATTAACCCTCACAATTCATTACACCGTCCCCCAGCATACCACAAAAATGGCCGACAGGGTGGAGTGGAAGGCTCTGGGACCTATCCTGAGGCGGGGTGTGAAGTTCGTCATTTGCTTTTAAAGGGCCAGCAGCAAAATTAGTTGCTCTCAGAGTCACCTCAGAACAGGGGCAAAAGAAGGGCTGTGGAGCTATAATAATGAGAAATTTTGACCAAAACATTGCAGTTCTATATTATATGGACCACAACTGAATGATGTAAATGTGAAAAGGAAGGATTTAAAAATATCATATAATATGTCTCCTTTAAATCACAGTTCCCCCAATGAGGAGTCTACTAACCCTCAGAAATGACAACAAGCTTTTTGCATAATCCTGTTTGGATTGATCTCGCCATGAAAAATTAAAAGGATAATAAATAGTTTTTAGGTTTTTAGGCGTACTAGTTTGTGAGTCGGGTCTATTTCAGGAGTCTAATCTTAGCCTGCTTTGTCAACTGTCAAAACTGTTTCTGACTTATGTTTTTGTGATCATCGTTCTGCTAGAACACAAAAATGTACCTCGGAGTTGATTAACTGGAAGGTAGCCCGGCACAATATTATTTATTCCACTTTGTGAAATCCATCAGCACCACAGACCCTCAGTATGATGCTACCACCACCATGCTTGCCAGCTGGGACAGTGTTTCAAAGCCTCTATTTGACTCTTCTATCGAGACTAGAATAACCCTTCCTCCATCAATTATATCGTTATCCAGTGTTATCGACTTCAAATTTCACCACTTTTAGGTGTGTATTTTGTCACAAGGGCGTCTTTCTTACATTTCTCTTACAACATGGGCGCTTTCTCGGCCCATGTTAATGTAAAACTGACTTTAGCCACATCCAGTTAATGACTTTTGGTAGTTCTTGAACATTATGGGACACTTTCTTCACTCTGAGGGGAACAGTTTTGGTTCAGATAGTTGATACGACGAAACAACCGGGTCCCCGTTCAGAACAGCGACCTCAGACACCCATCAAACCCATACATATATCATCGCAACGTACAGCTTTCTGTCAAATGTGATCTTGGAACAAGATGACAGCATCTTTCAGCTTTCGTTCATTAATAAAGTGAAGGTAAACAGACGTCGTCCTAACTGACTCGTCACGAGGACCCTAACCCTTTCTGATCTCTAACAAACCTGCAGCAGCATTTTAGCAATAAGAGCAAGCTGATAAACATGAGGTGTCTGGGTTTTTTAAGCATAAACCCTGAAATATGACCAATGTTTAATACTGTCAGTGTCAAAGGAGAAGATTACAGAAGGAACCTAAGTGCTGCGCAGCAAGAATATTATGCAGATGATGTAGTAGCACACAGTAAAACCAAGGTTGGAAGAATTCCCTTTTCTATTCTTCTCCAGTGGGCTGGTGCAATTAATCCCTTTCTAACTACCTGAAAAGCCTTTTGTGATATTCTTGTATCTCTCACTGGCCATTATTATAAGTAAACCCTTTCTAAAATTAAATATTTTACAGTGTATGGGAGCATGTTCGGTCATGCAAGGTGTCAATCTGCGTTAGCAGATAGGCCTTTTTTCTTTTTATTGTCCAAAGTTGAATTTACTGGCTACTGTAAACAGAAAAGGCAAAACAACACAATAAACTCAATATATTTTACATTGTATAAACTGCTGCATTATTTCTTGCTGTTGGGGCCCTGGATATTCACTCTTTGTCTGACTTTTCTGGGTCGGACTGTTCAGTGTAGCTGGCGGGATATAAGAAACATCAAAATCATCCATTTTCGGCATGGTGGCGCTGTTGCCTCATTGGAACAAGCAAGGTCCTGGCCATTCAATGTGAGGTTTGCATGGTCTCCATGCTTCTACATGGGTTCTTCCCAGGTACTCTGGCCTCCTGCCACCATGCAAAAACATACAGGTTAAACCCTTTAAGCTATACTACAAAGTCAGCAACATCCACCCCCATCGTTTTCAGGCCCCCATCCCAACAAAATGGGTCAGAAATGTAACTTTCTGAATATTAAACAGAAACTTTTAAAATGTATAAACTATATGATATGAATTAATTTCTAACATAACAATGGTTTCTCACAAATATAACGACTCACGTTTTAGCTATATAGCATTAACATCAGCCCGACTATTACCTGCAGTCAACTTTTAATTAGCAACGAACCTCATATGGCAAAAATAACATCAAGCCATTAATATTAGACAAACTTCAGTTACAATTCGGGATGCGCGATATATCGGCATTAACATCGGTATCGGTCAATGTTATTGTTTAACACATCGGTATCAGTCCGATACGTAAATTCCGATATTACACAACTGATGTGTATTTCCATCTAGTTGCCCTTTGTGCCAGTGTTTCAGGACGGGGTGGGGATGGTGTTGTTTTTTTTTTTTTTTGGCCATGCAACAGTGACAGTAATGCATTGCAGCCAGGATTGTGGGGTTTTGAAATGAAGCAGAGATGTAACGTCAGCATTGCGGTCATTTTTCACCAATTAAAAACAAGACATACGAAAAGCAGCATGCAAATCTAGACTATAACCCACGTTCAAAAATTCAGTTAGCATAGCTTTTAGTTGGTACAAAATTGTGCAAAATGTTATAATCCCAGAAACGTATATCTATCTATCTATCTATCTATCTATCTATCTATCTATCTATATATATATATATATATAGGTTATATATATATATATATATATATATAATAGATATATATATATGTATATATATATATATATATATATATATAAATATATATATATATGTATATATATATATATATATATATATATATATATATATATATATATATATATATATATATATATATATATATATATATATATATATATATATATATATATATAGGTTATCGGACTTAACAACAATATTAATATCAGCGCGTCCCTAGTTACAATAAGTTTTGTACTTTTTTAGCTCATTATTAGTATTCATCATACTACTGACTGCAGGAGCAGACCAAACAGCAGGGGGTGCTGTTGTCACATTTAGAATGCACCTTCAGGCCTCCTCCCTAGGGGGAGCGCCCCACAGTTTTAGAAGCACAGGCTTTAATCCATCTTTTGGGTTGAAAACCTAACCCAGTATCCACGGCTCCCATCTATAACCCAGTCAAACCTGGGCTGGATTGGTTCGCATCTCACGGAGGACTGGGCTAGCAAAATAACACAAGTTTGGCTTATTTTTAATCCAGTTTGTTTTAACATAAACAACATATATATTTATGCAACATCAAGATGGGAATTGTCCAAATAATAATTCTTTTTTTTTAACATTATGTTTATTGAAGCGTCCAAATAATTCTAATGTTAGCGGCCTCTTTATGCATCTAAGGACCGCTAGATAGAAACCTGCTGTCCCCGTAGAGGTGTCTGTCTGTCTCCATCTGTCCCCCAGCTTTACTACACTTCTCAGCTGATCCACATGTAATAATGACGCCCCTCTGCATGTCTACTCTCGCCTGTGATTTGTTGTCTCTCGCCGTTCAAGGACTGCGGATCCTCCCGCGGAGACAAATCGCTCCCCCTCTGCCAAGAACTGCGTGTCCATAACTTCACCTGCTCCCCTCATCCATTACCCAGCCACTAGCTTAGCCCGCCGACTCCCGAGGCTAGCGGAGATGAGTCGGGACTTTCTGCTCCCAGCAGCGCAAAGAATGAACGTGACGAATAAAAACAACGAGGAAAATCGACGAACATTTAAGGAGGAACGGGGTTCAGAAAAAAATACGTGCTAAAATACCCATGTCTCCGGCATCCATCCCGTAGCCGACTCCCAAAACCGTCTCTCCATCATCGGATGCTGCGGCTCCGGATAGCGGGCTCCCTTCCCCGGCCTCCGACACCCCGACCGCTCCCTCGGCTGCTGCTTCCATTCAGCCTCCCCGGAGGAAAGAAAACACGCACGTCCTCCCCAAAGAGAGAGCCACACGGCGGCAGGTGAAGTCCCAGATGGCAGGCGGAGGGGACGCGTTTGCTGGACGTGTCACAAGGAGTAACGTGAGACGGTTCCCGGAGACGACGGTGCCCTCATCCGTGCGGTGTTCCCTCACGACAGCAGCGCGGAGTCGGCTCGCGTTGGCTGCGCCGCCCGCCTGCCTGCCTCCTGCTGCCCGGTCGGTGCTGACGAGGGGAGCTCTGGCTCCATCTGCAGGCGTCCAGGGAGGAACTGCAGCCGGGACCTCATCGAAGGGTTGCGTTGTTGTACATTTTCAGCGTTTTATTTCTTGGGAACCCATGAATTAAATTACCCCTTCCATCTTATTATTATTTTTTTTTTTACCTTTATTCGTTCTTGAATACCTTAAAAAATACCGTAGAAAAATAGCACAACAGATTAAGTAAAATAAACATAAAGGTTGTTCTTATACTGCTTTTATATGCGATTTTGCAAGCTTTTGAATTATGCTGTAACTGTCAACAGCATTTGTCCTTATATTTTTGCTTAAAAATAGCAACCTCGTTTTTCCTGACACAGAGTATTATCAAAATAATAATACAGAAATAAGTTACAAACAGTCAACTTTATCTTCCAAAACACTTCACACAAGGCTGGTAAATCATGCTAATGCAGGTCAGTGGTGAATAGATCCATTTGTCCGCTTATATAATATTCTTTTCTCGCATCAGATTTAGAATTTAAACACATTTTCAACCAATATTTATTTTTTATCTGTTGTTATTAGTGTTGGTGTTCGTATTTTGCACAGTGCAAACTTTTTTCAAAGTGTAAAACTGTGTATATAATTATTTGTTTGTAGATATAAGATTGTTGACGATGCCTGAGAAGAATTTTGCAATCTTGGTAAATGTCCTGACGTCCAACCAAGTCTCTTAAGAAACTCTTAACAGTTTTATCAAATATTGCCAAACAGTTTTAGACTCTTCCCTCTCTACGTCCGTCTACTCCCCTCAAATGAAGGGGAAAAACAGTGTCCACATTGCATATTAAAAATAATAACTAACAAAACGTATTTACAGAAAGCCAGAGCCGGGACCGGCTGTAAAAAGGTTAAATCCTTGCTTGTGGTCCCACAGTAAAATCCAAATAACAAGACACCTGACTTGGAGTAAACTTGTGTTTAAAAAAAACTATTATTGTATTTTTTTTGACCTGTTGTGGTTTCTCATTAGCCTGTTCACAGAGAAAATACTGTCCAACAACGATTGTTCTAACATTAGTTCACATCCGTTTTAGGTAGAAAAAACACGACACTGAAGCTCTGATTCTTAGCGTCCAGCCCCACTGTTAATTCAGTGAAATCACTTTTACAGAAGCTGCAAACTAAATACTAACTTCAGTCTGTATTGAGAGCATAACCTGGCTGCCAGCTAGAAGAGTTAGGAGTTCACTCTCAGGCCTTTTCCAAGCTGTAATTATAAGATACACTAAACAAAAATCCTAAAACTGAGTTCATTTAAATATTTCTTAATCCAATTACGCTGGATCAGCTGGTTGTGGGACATCTATGGCTAGGTCCAATGAGGTTCACCAATCATTTCGTTAACAGTTGTGGGAGATCTATCACATACTGACAAACAGGGAGGACCTGGTTGTTGTTTATATTTTTATTTTCCATTAATACAGAGCCTGAGTAAACAGTGCCAGTCAGGTCTGCTAATTTCTTTTTCATTTAGTGAGTCTCTTCTTTTTTAGTTCTTCAACACGCCCCCACTAGCAGCTGGCACCCTGAGCAACTGCCTATATAGCCTATGCCCAGAGCCAGCTATGATTACTATCATTCAGTAGTAAATATTTGATAAATAATGTCGACTTCACACAAGTTAACTTAACATATTTCATACGCAGAATTTGCAATAAACCAAGCACTACTAAAAATGTTAGCGATGATCTTAACTGTGGGTCGGGCCTTCAGTAAAATTCTGCTTTGGGCCCCTTACAATCTTGGGCCAGCAATGCAAAAAGTGCCACCAATGAAAAATCTCAGTCAAAAACTGCCAGAGCCAAAATTATATTTGGATCAAAAACTCAGTAAGTTTTATTTTAGTTTTTTTAAAAGCAACACTTTATGTAGGTTAATGATGACTGTTTACAGGGAACCTATCCTCCTTCTCTCCAGACAACCAGGTTAATATCAGCTTCGGGATCCTTCCAGAAGGTTTGCACGCCGTTTTCATCGGGTCTGTCCTGTCCGCCATGCGGGTTTTGGAACAGACCGTCACTGGTCTGGGATGGACCTTAACCATATGAACCGGTTGTTGGAAGAGGTAGAGAGGAAAGGAAGAATGGGGAGATACGGCAGAGTAAGTGGATCATTTAATAGTTGAGGAATGATCGGGGAGAATTAAAGGTATTTGGGAAGATCCTTTTCCACCACCTGAAAACAAAGAAAGAGTGATAAGTAATCTGCAAATTTCCAGTTTACATGAACAATCACACAGAAATCAGTCAAATCAATGAGTTGATTTAAAAGGAGGCTAAGGGTTTTGTGTGGTATTCATACAGAGCAATAAATAGTTGAATAATGTCTAATTAATAATTAGAGGAACATATGAGAGCATATCACAGCTCAGATCAATTCAGTAACCGAGGGTTCAGTACGTACACTGGGATCATCCAGAGGTCCGTATCTTTTCACCACCTGTCCCTCTCTGTTGATCAAAAACTAGGTACAAAAGAAAAAAACATTAAATTAACTGAACATTAACTTTATGAACAACATCGCTAAGTAAAGGTAATAGTTCTTTATATTTAGATTTTTTAAAAAGGGTTCAAACAATCTGAACATATGGAGGTACCTTAGTGAAATTCCACTTGATGCTGCTGCAGGAGTGAGAAAAAAGGCATGTCAGAAAAACAAACTTCTCATTTCGTCTTCATTTGACTGACCTTACTAAATTGTACATTAAATGTATTATCCAGAGAATTTTCCATTGCAACATTTCTAACCTCAATCCATCAGTACAAAAGCTGATTTTAGGAAACAAGGCAACTGTGATTAGGCAGTCCAAAGTCTAGGTGAAGCATTTTGATCAACATACTTCCCAAATGTGCCCCTCCCATTGGGCTGCTCCTTCAGCCACTTCCACAGCGGGTGAGCGTTCTCGCCGTTCACCTCGATCTTACTGAACATGTCAAACTGAGCATCATAGGACTGGGCGAACTGCTTGATCTGAGTCTCATTGCCCGGCTCCTGCAGGTAAAAACAAGAAAGAGAGAGGACACGACAGGGACCGGTCAATTTTTAATTACAGAGGCACAGGAGAAAGGTTTTACAGCAAGACAAGACAAAGGTAGATGTCCTGCGCCACAATGACGACATTTATCTGGTGACTCTATTAAACCTACGAATCCTCTAGAGACCATGAAGTACGGTAGTGGTAGCATCATGCTGAGGGTCTTTTTCCACAGCAGGTGATACTGGAGCATGCGTAGCATGACGTAAACAGAATACAAGGCAGAGCATGACTGCCAAATACTTCAACTTCAACAAGCAAACCAATTTAAATTGATTCAAATATTTACAATCTGATTTTCATATCCCAAATTATGCCAGACGTTTGTTTATGGCCACAAAAAGCTTTTGGTGTCTCTGCAACTCGCTAGGGGAAATATTTCACCAGGTAGTAGTTGGAATAAATTAGAATACGCATTTCTAAGAATCTTGTTTGTTAGATTAAAAATACCTGTGGAAAAAAACAACGTTCAAGCCGGTTATTAAACATACGTTTCATAAAAACCCCATTTCTGCATTACAAATTGTAGCTATTTTGATGCAATATTTGAATCTTAAATGCTGTGCTTTTATAAGCAGAAGGTGAAAAATAATAACATCAGTTTGTGTTAATCTATATAATGTTTTTCCCTTAGAGCACTGAATTACTGATATAAATGAACTTTTCAATAATATTCAAATGTACTGACTATATATATATATATATATATATATATATATATATATATATATATATATATATATATATATATATATATATTCTGCCACAGAAAGTCCAGTCCTGCAGCACAGATAAAATGTCCTCGTCTTGGAGGCGTAAATCAAAGACTTTCTTTCAGTTTTTTTCTAACACTGGGGACTGAGAATCTGCACAGGCTTTTAAAGCCATTTTTCTCTATTTACGTCCCTTTACTACCTTTTATGAAGCTAGCAGGTTCTGGATAATCCCGCTGACGCACAGGCAGAGATCCAAAACAAACACGTACACAAGCACTTTGATGATAACATGCCAGGACCCAATGTTCCCAATGAGAAAACAAAACATTCACGTCTAAAGGTACACATGTTGTGTAGATTCTGAAACCTTTTAACCATAAGATCCACTCATTTCAGCATGAATAACCTCTTTCAGATCACAGTCGATCTCTGAGCGTCGACAAAATGCAGTTTAACTGAATGTTAACGTACCTGATTCCCAAACTGGTTGGAAGGGAAGGCGAGGATGCGTAAACCTCTCTCAGTGTACTTGGCGTGCATCTTAGCAAACTGAGCGTAGTTTACGGGGGTTTTGCCTCATTTAGAGGCAACGTTGGTGATGATGAGAACATCTCCCCTGAAGGGACACAAAAGCACAGTCCGGAAAAAGGCCTCCCCCCAGAAGTGCTGTGCTGCTCACAGTTCAGGAGACAGGCTCACAATCAGACGTACCTGTACTTCTCGAGGGACACCAAATTCCCATCGATGTCTGTTGCGTTGAATTCATAAACGGATGTAGCTCGCTGCCAATCCTCTGTCGGCTGGGACTGTTAAAGAACAAGAGAGGCAGAAATGTTAGAAGAGCCGTTTTGTCACTTACACTTTTATCTGCTTAGTAGAATTACATAAAGACGCGCATGTTCCACACAGAAATAAAACAAATATATTCCCACTAATAGGACTAAAAATACTGAAAATGTAGCACAGTTCTATCTAAAAAAAAAATTAAACAGGATCCAAATCCAGCATTGTAGCCCTAATGTGATTACCATCGCCTGCAGCAGGACAGAGAGCAGCACTGTGCTCCCTATCAGGCGCATCATGACTGCCTCTCAGTGTGTCTCTCTGAAGACAGAGAGAACAATCGGCTCGCTAAACGTCCTCGTCTCTGACTGAAGCTCACAGCCTCACAAGCCGTATGAATTTACCAAGGGGGCGGGCGGAGATTCACAGAAAGGCCGTGGCACCCTGGTCCTGAGCAAACAAATCCAGATCAGAAGGGCACGTGTCCGGCGGTCCAGAGTTCAACGCTTTTTGCTAATCTCTGGTAAAACTGGGCTGTGTGAGGCCCCGGGCAAAGAGCGGCGGTCGGTCTCACCGAACGCACGGACTCATTGTGTAACGCGATTTAATTAAAAAATCTCACCGGAAGCTGGAAACAGTTTGGAGCTAGCTTGAGCTACAATCTCAGTGCCAGAGCTGTAGGACAAACAAAAAGTATTCTTATAACAAGAGAGTCCGTGCTGCAAGACGTGTTAAAACAGTGTAGTGGTGTGGGACATTACATAATAAAAAAGGAAAATGATGCCTATTTAGCGACGTCTCCATACAATTGACAAAATAATTCCTTAGCCTTTATACTGTAGGACTAATTTAGTAGAAGTACTAATACAAACTAATACAAAATATTACCGTATGTACAGCTGCAGATGTTATAGAGAAGGGCTTAGTGTGAAAGCAAACCTAAAATAAGCGCGCTTGAGTTTGAACCTTTCCACGTTTTGTCACATTACAGCCAACTTTAGCAAGTTTCTCTAAAGTTTCGCTAAAGAAAAGCCTCCCTGCAGCTTGATTATTATGCTTCACCAAAGGGTGCAGTGTAGTCTCCTTCTAAATGTGGCACGTTGGCCAGAAATCTAATCTTGGTCTCCACTGACCACCTTCTCCCACACGCCTGTCCCCCTACTTGACTCATCATGGCAAACTGGTCTTCTTATGGATTTCTTCAGATTTGAGGCAGTTGTTTCGTTTGACTCTCCCACCTAAGTTCAGGCTCTCTGCAGCTCCTCCAGAGCCTCTTGGCCCATTCGTTGGCTAAAACTCTTCCTGCTTGGCCTGTCGGTTTAGGTGGACAGGTTTGTAGTTCATACTTCCTATTTTCTGATGAGCAGGTGATTATAAAACATTAGATGTTCAAAGGTTAGGACACTGATTTCTGAAGGCAGTTTGTTGCTCTGGATTTTAATCGTACTTTCAAAACCATTACTTCTAGTTCACAATTATTTAAGATTCCATATTCTATCAAAATAATCCTAATAAAATGCAGCAAAGTTTGTTGTTGGAATGGGGGGGGGGGGGGGGGGGGGAAATAATCAAGGGGTATGATTAAGTTATAGGACATGGAGAAAGGACATGCTGCTGTGTTTAAAGATGATAGGGTTATCAGCTGATGGCAGCACACAGAGGCCAGGAGCCAGCTCAGGATGTTAGTGACAGCCAGGGAAACTGTCTGCCACTAACATCCTGGATTATTTGTCCAAACCAAAGTGCGGCGCCTGCAGACGTGTTCGGGGGTCGCTCAGAGGGAGGGACGGTACAGGGCATAAACTGTGCAAAGGGGCGAAGCCAGCCAGGGGTGTTGATCAAAGCCATGACATAACACAAAGCAACACCGAGAACGCGCAGCACAGTTGTTACAGCTGTACGTGACAGCCTGCTTCCCGGAGAAATCTCAGGAGCGCAAATAAACAACACGCACCAAGTATCACAATTTTTTTTACGTTACCGTTGTGGATAAAACAAAGTACAGAATCAGCGCCAGCAGCGTCCCGCTGCTCGCTACAGTCCCTGCGGCCAAAATAGCATAAAGCGGCCTCATTTCGGGCAGTTTGTGCGCTCCTGGTCCATCCTGGCTGCACGTGACGCCGCCCCGCAGAGCGTTATGTCATGAAACGGCTGCAAGTGGGCGGAGCCAACACACAAGCTATATATCTATTTAAAAGCATGTAATACCGTTTTTACACAAGACAATTTTTCACACTAATGTGTTAATTATAATTGATAGTATAATACTCTGTTATTTTTCGGCCATTTTATTTACTTGCAGCTCTTTTTCTCTCTCTCAGCGATACTACCTGGATCTTAAATGAAGCTGCCGTTTGTTGAGTTTAAACTTCAGCGTCGTGTTTAGCCAGAAAAACAACAACAGGTGGAGAAAAAAAAAGAGAAAACAAAACAAGATGCTGTTTCCGGTGGCGTTCCAACACGAGCTTGCCACTCGTAACATGGCAGACGCACTGACGCGCCACCGCTGTTGGTACCAGTGGTTGGTACGCCGTGGTGCGTCACGTCATCAGCCGGCGTCGGGAAACGAAAGCGTGCGTCGCGCTGTCGAAGAGAAGAAGCTACATTTTCTATCCATTTAAAAAGAAACCTCTAAGCTTCGTTTACAGTTGGGTCCCGGTGGGTTGTCTAGGGCGACATGGACGACGAGGAGGAGACTTACAGGCTGTGGAAGATCCGTAAAACCATCATGCAGGTGCGTTACATTTGAACGCCGTCTTCCTTAGCACGTTAGCTCGGCAAGCTGCTCGTTTCAATGAAGAGTTGCTGGGAACGCAGCGGTGTAACGCAGTTTGACACGTTTTCCCGCTGACGTTTAGCATTTTCACTGTAGTGCAATGGCAGCTTAGTTAAACTAAAGCTGCTAAATCAAAGCTTTACGACAGTTTTGCTATTTTCTGGTACAGTAGGTAAAGTGACTGGACTCCACCAACTTATTTGAGACGTAAAATGAAACACACAGTGAAGTACATTGTTGTTATTATTTACAGTTTGGTATTTACAGACACGACCAGCCCGTTAATAATACAAAATGTATTCCCGATTGTTCCCCCGCAGCTCTGCCACGACAGAGGCTATTTGGTGACCCAGGACGAGTTGGATCAGACCCTGGACGAGTTCAAGAGTCAGTTCGGAGACAAACCCAGCGAGGGCCGTCCCAGACGTACAGACCTGACGGTGTTGGTGGCACACAATGACGATCCCACCGACCAGATGTTTGTTTTCTTTCCCGGTAAGAGTCTCTTTAAAGTCTGTGGTTTACAGGCAAGGATTCAGAATTGTTGTCGTTGTTCAAGTGGTCTTGAGCAACATGTCTCCTAACACTATTCCAGAGGTTTACATTAAATAATCTGTATATTTTTCTTACTTTTTAGTCTACTTTGTGCATATGATCGTGTTTAATACCGCCACCTGCCAAAGAGGTGACATTTACTCATATATTTACACGATCCAATATTATTTCTACGTTAGAGAACTGGTTGTATGCAGAGGGCTGCAATGCAAATAAATAAATATATATATATATATATATATATATATATATATATATATATATATATATATATATATATATATATATATATATAGTAGCATCCCATATTGCAAAGCACTGTTAGGAATGCAATCTTTGTTGTTTTGTATATTACTGCCATCAGGAATGAATGCTTTGTGTTCCAAAAATATATTTAGCCTTTTGAATTTTATAAATGGTAAACAAATATATATTTTTAATCATATTCTGTAAATCATCAAATACCTCTTTGCTTTTGGTATTTAAACACATTAATCCACAGCATGTAGGTCTTTTTTTTTTTTTTTTTTGGTTTAACAATTCAAGTTCTCTACACGTGGGAGGTGTTCCTCAGAAAATACTTGGCTTCAACAATGCCCTACAACAAGTGAACAATAACGTCTTATGAGGAAAAATATAAAGGAGTTTAGCAGTCTTTGAAAAAGATAAAGAAATTCTAGATTGTTTAGAAAGAAATAGGCAACATTTTGGCACAGCTGTAGGTGTCATGACTTTATTTGGGGGTTCAGATATGTTTGATCTGATGGAGGAAAAAGGTCCACAGTCTTGTTCTCTTGTCCTCCCTACCAGAGGAACCCAAGGTGGGGATAAAGACCATCAAGATGTACTGCCAGAGGATGCAGGAGGAGAACATCACAAGAGCCATCATCGTCGTTCAGATGGGCATGACGCCCTCAGCCAAGCAGGTGAACACCTTTAACGCCGTGCAGGAGGAGACGGTGTGGGGAAAGTGACCCTTTTCTAAACCTGCCCATTGAAATTCGTTCCAGTCTCTAGTGGACATGGCGCCCAAGTACATACTGGAGCAGTTTCTGCAACAGGAGCTACTAATTAACATCACCGAGCATGAGGTAAACAACCGTCAGTTATTGTAACTTGTTTTTACCACAACTAAAATAAAGTGTGATTTCCGTTCTGCTTCTCCACTTTCAGCTTGTTCCTGAGCACATCGTCATGACAAAAGAGGAAGTCACTGAGCTTCTGGCAAGATAGTATCCTCGTCAACACTCTGTGCGTTCGTGTTTTTAAACTGTGTTCTGGTGGTTGTGCTTTTGTTGTCCTTAAAATGTTTACTTTAGCAAATTAAAGGAGAGCCAGTTACCAAGGATACAGGCCGGAGACCCCGTGGCTCGCTACTTTGGCTTGAAGAGAGGACAGGTAAGACGGGCGTAATGCATTAATGGGTGCATGCATTTAACCTGAAAGCAATGCTTAAATAAACACGCTTCATCTCCATAAGGAAAATCCGTAGTTCTGACAAACAAATTTTATTTTTACATATTAAAGTCCAAAGCAAAACAGGCACATAAAAAATCCCCTCAGTGTCAATGTTCAACCATGAATGAGCCCTTTGTCCAAACTGTTGAGTCATGGTTTATTCAAGCACTTTATCATTGCCTAATTTGAATAGATATCCCAATATGCAAAACTATCCCTACTGTTTATTTTTTCTTTCAAACTTCTATAAAATGTAAAGGCCATTTGTCTTAAACTTTGCAGGTGGTGAAAATCATCAGACCCAGTGAGACGGCTGGAAGGTACATCACATACAGGCTGGTCCAGTGATGGACAGGTACGTTAGTTTTAAAGCGTAAACAGAAGAAAATGTCTGATCTGGGTTATTTAAGTTGGCAGGTCAACAGTTGCATAATCTGAAAATAGATTTCTCCGTTTTGTTTTCTAGATCTTCAGAATCAACCTTCAGATCCGTGGAAGTCCAGTTTTCACTCATGTGGAATATCTTTGTTTTTAACTTCTTTAGATTTCATTGTTTGTATTTACCTTTTTTTTGTAAAATAAAGTCAAAATTTAAGTTGTTTTCTTGATTAACTTTGCAAACTAATTATGAAAAGCAGCCCAGATCTTCAATTTAAAGCAGTGTAAAGAATGTAAGAGCCTACCTTCTTTTTCCTTTTAAAAGGCATGCTGCTGCTGGCAGGTTAGCGTTTGTATTAACGCTGGGTTTGTCTTTACCTCGCCTCTCGCATACTAGCACTTCCCCTTCACGCCCTCAATGAAACCATAGAAACGTTCTTTGGAACCGTAAAGAAACAAATACTATACAGGAAATGTTTTAAAATAAAATCAGTTTTTATTAAAATAAGTCAGACATTAATATCAGTAAAAGATGGATAACGTTTTTAGGAAACTGCTAAAGGTTTTAAATTTCACAGCACTTTAAAAAAGGAAACTGCTTGCAACATGTGAACTCTGCACACTTTGACCTGACTCATTATCCGCTCCCGTCGAGCTTGGAAAAGAACTAAAACTACAAAAACCATGAAAAAGGTACACGTGTAATCAAACGTCTTGAAGTGACAAAGGTAATTCATCAAAGAGCTGTAAGCGTGCAGCAGGACCAGGAGTAGATTAAAAGCTCAATTTGCTCTCCTTACATCATCGGCCGACTTTAATGTTTAAAATCAGATTTTGGTTATTTGCATTCCACAGACGTTTCATTCAGACAAACTCGGGCCCTGCGCCGCGGCTCCTCGTCAGGGGTAGATTCTTTGTGCACAGGCGGCCCAGCGGGACCTCAGACAGGCTCCCGCTGGAGGAGCCGGGCTGGTTGTTGTTGTTGTTGGACTGGTTGACGTTGAGCTCAGCCAGGGAGGCCGTCACTTCCTGCTCTGCCGCCGCCGCTTCATCTGGAGGCCCGCTGTCCGGTAGAGCGGGGGGCTCTCCGGCCTCGGGGTTGTCCTGCTCCTGCTCTGCCTCCTGCTCCAGGTCGGTGTGGGTGGCAGAGTGACCGGAGAGGTCCAGGCTGTCCCTGTAACTCAGCTGGTCATCCTCTATGCTCACCTCGCTCTCCTGCTTCACCAGCCTGCTGGATCTGCGGCTGCTCTCATCCGAGTCGGAGTCAGGGAGCTGCTCGCTGGAGCCCAGCGATCCCAAAGAACTCCCTGAACATCAAGATTCAACATGTATAATCTTAACATCCTGCTTGTTCAGAGGGCTTTCTTTTTAGACACCAACAAATTTTTCAAACAGAATTCAGCCTCGGTGAAGACGTACCGCATCCCTCCTCCTGCTTGCTCTGGTTGTCTTTACTTGCGTCCTCTTCTCCGTCTCCAGGGCTTCCTGTCTTTTCATCGGCAGCGCTTTCCTGATTGGTAAGAGTTTGGAGAACATGTTTAAGCAATTTTGATATATAATCAGGAACATCAAACCAAATGAGATCACAGTAAAATGTATCTAAAAAGTTGAAAAAATACTGTATTTCATCCAACGACACATTGAAAATCAATGTGTGTGGGGTGGTTAGGGTTGGCCTCCTTAATGACAAGGCAACAAATCCATTGATCATTCCTTCAATGTAGTCACTCTTTTACATTTCATCAGGTTATAACAGTAAATCGACACGGTGTCACAGATAACTGAAGTGGATGGGAAATATTGCAAAGTTTTAAAAGTGTTAATCTGAAAAGGGTAGAGCACAAGTATTTGTAGCACCACCATTTGGTGCAATGACTCCTGCAAGTCCCTGGAGGCAGGTCTCTGACAGCTGTGCAACAACAGCTCAGCCTCAGATTGGCTGGAGAAGGTGTGTGAACACGCCTTTTATCGTCCCTATATTCTTAACTAGTTTTAGATCTGGACTTTGGGTCACTAACATGAATTTGGTTTGATGTACACTGCAAAAACGGATCTAAAAATAAGTAAAATGTTCTTAATATTTGTGTTTTTGTCCTAGATCTGAGCAGGTAAATAATATCTGCCAGTAGAATGAGCATTTTGACCCCTAAAATAAGATAATTAGACATTCTGCACTTGAAATAAGATGGAGATGAGTTGTTCCTGTTTTAAGTGCAAAACTCTTATTCCATTGGCAGATCATCTTATTTAACTGCTTGAATCAAGGACAGATACACTAATTTTAAGAAATTACTTATTTTTAGTTCCGTTTTTGCAGTGTAAACCCTTCAGTTACATCTGGCTGAGTCTTTAAGATCGTCTGGCTGCCAGGTGAACCTCCCCACCCAGTTTGAACTCTTTCAGTCTAAACCAGGTTTTCTTTCAGGATTCCCTCCATCTTCCCGTTAGCTCTGGCTAGCAACACTCTTTCAGTCTAAACCAGGTTTTCTGGTTTAGACTGAAACATCCATCCATCCATCCATCCATCTTCCCGTTAGCTCCGGCTAGCAACACGATGCAGCTCTGCCGTGTTTCACATCGTGGGGGATGTGTTGCTGGCTTTTGGCCACAAACATTTTGCATGTAGGCAAAAAAGTTTGAATTTACGCTTACCTGACACAAACCACTCTTTCACGTTTGCTGTGGTTGTGGTAAAAAAAACAACAATTTGGTTTCTTTGGGCACTTGTCTTCTTTGGACATTCTTGTCACCATTTATCTGTAAATAACCGATCTGTGAAGTGCATAACTAGTAGTTATCCTTTCAGATTCGCAACCATGAGCTTTGTAGATGCTTCTCTGTTCAAAGCTTTTGCTCGGCCTTTGAGTTTAGGTGGACGGTCGTGTCTCGGTACATTTGCCGTTATGAGACCCATTTAAATGTGATGGACTGGACGGTATTCTTTGGAAAGCTTTGCATGTCTCAAACTTCCTCCCTGCTGTGTTTGTTGGTCTCTATGACGCAGTTTGTCCACTGATGTCCTCTAACGAAGCTCTGTGGGCCTCACGCCATCTGGTTTCATACTGTGGTTAACTTATATACGGGTTATTGGGTTAGATCAGAGTAGACGGGGCTGATAACAAATGCCCCTTGCTCTTCAGATTTCTATTTTTTACGATTAGGAAGAGTGTTGGTGTGGTACATAAACACTAACAACATACACAGAAGTTTGTGATCACAGGGTGACGAGAAAAACATTCCAGTTTGATGAATCCTTTTGCAAAGTACTGGAACATTTCCCTGCACATCAGTCTTCCTCTTTCTGACCCGACTACAAAAAAAACCCAAACCACCCGCAGCACCTACCTGCTGCACAGAGCCAGACATGGGGCGGGCATTTTTGCTGGTTCCTGTTTTGGACTGGAATATGGACGAATAGAAGACGACGAGGGCCTCCACAATGCGGGCCTGGTGCGGGTAATCGACCAGAGAGGACAGGGATATCGTGGCCCCGGTGGGACGGGGACGCATCAGGGACGGCCCGAACACAATACCCAGGTTACTGGGACTCATCTTGTTGTCCTCCTCCAGCTCTGCAATCCTGGACGTAGGACAGAAGAACAGTAAGCGGGAGCGCCTTATGACTGCGGCCTCTTGTTGCGCAGCGAGCCGGCTGACCTTCGCAGGTGGCGGATGATGTACCGCAGCGTGGCAAAGTTAGGCTTGGGCAGCTCCTTCACAAGCTCCTTCAGACTGTCCACTAAGACGAGGATTTCTGGGTCCGTCTCCGTCCCCAGGTCCACCAGCTCGGGCCCCCTGACCACAGCTGGGTTGGTGCCACTTGACTCGGCCTCCTCTCCCTCGGCCGTGTCTCCCTCGCTCTGCAGACTTTCCTTGGCCAGACCCATCAGCGTGTTGTACAGACGGAAAGGCATGATGGGCTCCGGCAGCTGGAGGGAAGAGATGCACAGAATTCAGATAACAGAGAAACAGGCAGGGCTGAAATTAAAGCCAATCCAAAATGACTGCATTGAAATCTAAAGAGCAGTTGGTCCCCGTCAGCTTTGTTTATTTATACAACACCAGAATACACCTACAGCCAAGTCTGGAGGTACACTTAGAGTTTCACAACTTTATATATCAGAACTCATTACTGATCACCAAATGACCCCTAACCGAAGCACTGAGACCTACAGGTCAGATCTGCTTGTGAAAAGGTTCCTTTCTGGAGGCCTTGCTTGGACATTCAGCAGCGCCCCCTGGTGTCCTAACATGGAACTGGACCAACAGAGAATTGCACATTTTCCTACTACACTTTGAATGTCTTGTTACTGAAAAGTGCTTTATAAATAAACTTACCTTACAATATTTACAGTTGCCAAGAAACCAAGCAACTTTTCTAGATTTGGAAAAATTCTCAGCTTTTGTCCTTTCTCTGCAGATGTTCCCTCTGACCTGGGAGTATTTGGATAACTTAGATCTACATGTGGTTTAACCTTTGTGTGGCTCCATTCACTACGTTTAAAAAACACTGATTCATAAAGTTGGTATTCTAAGAGGAAAAAAATGCTCACATTTTTGTGCACACGGTCCATTTAGGAATAATAACTCATATTTGTGATTAAAAGCACATGTCATCCAGTATGATTGCACGTAAATAATTTATAACAGCCATTATCTTTACTGCACTTGTTTATATACACTACAAACTTTTATATTCTAATGCTAACTAGTAACTAGTTGGCTTTAACATCGTAGACACAGATGCATGACATCAAAACATGGATTGTCATTTATCAATAAAACCTGGCCGGTGAAGTTGGTGGTGGAAAAAGGAAAAGTAAGGCAAGCCCTTCTGGTATCCTGTTGCTAAGCCCTTATGGATTTAGCAGCAGGATACAATTCCCAAAACCGACACTCTTATTAGTCATCATCAGATTTAGAAAACTTTCTTCATCTCCAAAGGGAATTAAAGAAAGAGAGCAGCTTAATTTGTATAAAACAGATAAAAAAGGTCATGAGTGAGATGCTCATAAAGGATCCACCTTAAAACCTGCAGGAGGCTAAATGTCACATTTTAGAGGACAAAATGGGGACATAGTCCAGGTCTTACTTACATTGTTACTTCTTGGTCAATGTTAATACATATACAGAGTGAATTAGTCAAAAATAGCTCTGTATTATCCAGTTTTAAACAAGACGGACGTCTAGGCCATGATTGGGAAAAATTAAAATGTTTCTAAACGTTAATCCTATTCACATATGTGATATAGAAATGAAAAATGAAGACTATAAGAAATTGGGCAGCTCAAATATTGAACAACATGGGTGGTATGGATTTCAATGCTTTGATATTTTAAACGAACTATGAGCGAGCAGAAGAAATAACTCAGCGATGACGCTTGCTCCCCCTGGTGTCTTCCCATCACCCTGCGGAGGCTGCTGAGCGTACCTGTCGCAGGTAAAGCTTGAGGACGTTGCTGATGTCATGCGGGGAACACTGAGACAGCTCCACCAGCTCCTTGCCGTTCTCAAAGGCCTGACAGAGTTTCTCCACGCGCGTCTTCACCCCGTTCACCCTGTAGATACCCTGGACAGAGGAGGAGGAGGCGGCGGGTCACACCCGAAACTTTAACACCGACTACGTCAGGCGTCCCAAAGAGCACGGGAATCACGAGCTTCCACACCTTCATCTTGAGCGCGCGTCTCTCTATCTCGGAGATGCATTTGGTGATGATGAAGGGGATGCCGTCGCTGGCGCAGCTTGCCACCTGGGTGAAGTCCCTGCCGAAGAGCTGCAGGCGGCCCTGCAGCTTCTTATGGCCACACTGGATGGCGAGGGTCTCTAGGCAGCGCTTGTGGCACGACAGGAAACACTGAGAGGACAGGAAAATGATGATTTTGCACGATGCCACCCAATGATTGTTACCTCCTCAAAGGCATCGAAGAACAAAACCGATGGCTTTGTACTTTTTAAAGTACAACATATTTTCAATAAGGACAAGGATGGTCATACAGCACCCTCCGTCAGTACTGCCAGCCTCATTAATGAAGTGTAAAAAGCCTTAAAAACAAACATATTGCTCTACATTGCTGCCACACCACTTTAAAAATAGACAAATAAGATCATAAATTAGAGTCCATGGTTTAATTTTTCAAAGTGGATTAAAGTGTCTCAGAATCTTTAATCAGTAATTCACAATTTTGTTACCCCAAAATATAAATTTGATACCACACAAAGGCAAATAAGGTGGGTTAAAATAACAAAAATCTGAGACAATGGCATGGCAGAAAAGTTAAACTATAGTATGATTTCACTTCTGATTTGTGATGAAAGACATGAGATAGAAACTTCTGCCTGAAGCAGAGAAACAATCCCACCAGGAGGACCGATCCATCTGGAGATAAATACAAACCAGACTTACATAATTCATTTAATTTAATAGCCATTTATTTATTTAATGCTTTTTGCTTGTTGCGTTTTTGGGGTATTTGCTCTATAACGGAGTGAAAACTATTTTCCTTTGTTGCTTTGTTCCTCTCCAAGACCTTTTTTTTTTGTCCTTTTGGAAGGAAGAAAGTTAAATGTTTGGTTGTTATTCCATAAAAAAAATATTTAATCTAATGAATTCATGTTATGGGGTGTCATTAGATCAGCTTGGCATTAAAAGACGTAGCTTTCTACGCATCAGATTTGAAACCTTGGTCATCTTCCTGTGGTTGTTGATCTGCCTCAGTGGAACTAGGTTGAAGTGACAGAAAAACCTAAGAGAGACCAAAGTCTATTTAAAAAAAAAGGTTTACCAACCTGTGACTAACAGCTGGGTCATGTTGGCATGATGTCCCGACACCTAGACCTTATGAAAACCCACCCGTTTGTCTACTTTGAGCTTTTCTCGCTCCAAAGAGGCCAGAATCCTGACGGGCTGCCTGCCGTTCACTAAGGTGTGCCGTGGGAGGAAGTGACGCGACGCTGAAGCCACTGATGTGGGACGTTTCTGCTCCCAGAGTTTCTACTCCCACTCAAGTTTTGTGTTACTGTAGTAGAATATTGATTCATTTTAAGGCTGTACATGTCTTTACAAGCGGGTGAAATTGCAATCTGCTCATATGAAAATGCATTAATGCTATTTTGCTTTAAACTAAAGACCGGAGTGATTTTTCACTCTTCCTCCTGGGTCCACTCTGCCAGATGGTCATGATCTGAAGGTTTTTTTTTTATCTTCCTTAATCAGTCTAAGATATAAACCCCACCGCAGAAAAAAACGTTTAAAATTTTTAATTTTGGCCTAGATTTTAGCATCTCAATTACTCTGTCAGGAATTCCGTAAGTCCTAACCTACGAAAGGCCGAATCATATGAGCACAGATTATAAATACTGTTGCATGTAAAGCTACTGACCCAGTTCAGAAGGCCAAAACTGTTTTTGCAAAGCCACCAAATGATGGCGGCTCAACAAAGCAACAGCAACAGTGAAGCCCAGCCTCTGAGGTTCATTTTGGCCCACTTCCTGCATTTACAAACTTTAATAAAGCATCATTTGGTTTGCACCACTGCAACCAGAGCCATGAGAGTCTTGCACCTTTAATGTAATTTAGCTGAAAACTAAAATCTGTAGAATCATCTTGTTGACATTCATCCTAATGGTTTTACACCAGCTTTAACTTTTATTTTTAGCCACACCGTAATCTCCATCTAGTTTGAGAAGACAACACAAACAGGTTGGCCTGCTGGATAAATGAGCAACTCCCCTGAAGATGGAAATGCAACAGAGATTTGCATCACAGATCAGCGTGAGGCGGTGATGAAGAGACTCACTTCCTCGCACTCGGCCCCCTGGAAATACACGTAGCTGTCACATTCGCGGCACTTGGCCGGAGTCCGAAGCTTCCTGAGTTTGTGGGTCTGGGCCGCCTTGGACAGGCCGATGTTCCGGAAAGGTCTGGTGGAGACCACCACGTCTGGATCCATGCCGTTTATATCTGCACACAGCGATCACACACACACACACGTTAGGAGAAGCCGACCATAGACGGGAGAGTCGAAAAGGGATCTGCTGTTAAAGATTAAAAAAAATAAGAAAAACGTACTCTGAGTTTCAAACGACGTAACGTTTCCATCCTTCTCATCCGTTTCCTCGTCGGACGACATCGTTCCAGTGGACGACGTTCGAGCCATTTTAGAAATGTCACCTAAAGTTGAAATGATCAAAATAGGAGATGTTTTCCTTCATTTCATGCACATGTATTAACCTTTATCCTCTGTAAAAGCAGGTGACCATTTATACAGCAAACATTATAACGATTGGAGCATGTGATTTTGTTCTGGCTCGGCTGTTAGAAGCTTAGAAACAAACTTCGGACTCACTTGTGCTGGCCGTTGGAGACTCCAGCCCCGTGTCTCCCACGCTCTCGTTGCTCACCGTCGAGCCCCACGATTTGTGGCCTTGTCCTGGGAAAAGCAAAAGGGATGACGCAATGAGACGAGCAGCAAACATCCAAACAGCAGCTTAGCGCTGAGAGCCTTAAGGCAACGACCACGGCTCTTATAAAGGCATCTCTTACTTTTACGCTGAGCGTCCGTCTCTCCGGCAGCCGGCTCCACGCTGACGGACGGACCCTCGGCGTGACTCGGATGCGGGTCGGTGTTGAAACTGTCGTTCCTCGGTCTGTGGCCATGGCTGAAATCATTCGATATTAGTTTCTATTAGCGTTTAACGTTGAGGTCAGTTAAATAAATATGAAGTTACAGTGTTCTCTAGTGGTTTTTCATATTTTGTCTCAATGAAACCAAAAACTAACATATTTTATAAACATTTTATATGAAAGACAAAGAAAATAAATAAATCTAATCCAGCACAGCCAGTTTCCCTTTGAGGTCAACCAGTGGTGGTTCTAGATCAAATTTAGCAGGGGGGGGGCAGGGTGGGGCCAGTGATTTTTCACAGGGGCACAGAACAAAAGATTGGGGGGGGGGGGGGAAAACTTAACAGGTCAACATTTCATCGTTTAATATATTATGTAAGCCAAAGAGCCAATTGTGGCTCTGTAACTACAGGTTGCAGACCCCTGATCTTTTCTCAATACAACGGGAGCTTAACGTGAAACAGCTTAATTTTTAATTTTTATTTAATTTAAATTTTTTTTTAATTTATTCTGTTATTTTATTATTGGGTAAAAATATAAACAAACAAAAAAAAAATACAACTGATCTAAATGTCCAGTCAGTCAAGGTATCTTTGTCAGCATTTATCATCCTAAGAAATTTAATATCATGTTTTTAGTACAGAGGCCATTACATAACAGGGGCCAGGAACAGTTCTACAGGGGCACAGGCCCCTGTTGGCCCCTGTCTAGAACCGCCCCTGAGGTCACCTAATTTGATCAAACAATAAAACATGGTGGTGGCAGCGTCATGCTGCGGGGATGTTACCTTCAGCAGGAACAGAGCGGCTGGCCGCTGATCAACGTTTTCATACGGTGTAAAGCAAACTACCACCTATTGTTTCTGGCAAACCTGGGATTTATTTTTAAAGTTGTACCTCGAGGACGAGCTGGTGGGCGAGTACGTCTCAAACGAGTAGTGGACGACGGGCTGCTCGGGGAGCTGCAGGTCCCGCACGTGGGCCGCGTACTGCTGGCCGGGGTCGTACAGCTTGCTGCTCTCGCACAGAGTCTGGTAGTGGACGGGCAGCGCCACGGTCTGCATGTGCATGAGCTGGTAGTAGGAGATGGTGGCCTGCAGGATTAAGGTTCGGAGGTTAAAAAGGCAGAGACAGAGGCGGGAAAATGGAGACTGGACCGGGTGTGTTGGGTTCTGACCGAGCGCAGCGTCTGGTCGCTCTGCTTGATGACGTCCTGCAGCTGCCGCAGCACCGTCACCTTCGTGTGCTCCAGCTCCAGCTGCTGGGTGGTGGCGTCGGCGATGCACGTTCTGTAGGTGGCCTCCGCTTCCACTGCCTGCGCAAACGTGCCAAACCACATTCAGATGGTGATGCTTTGGAGCATCTTCTACGTCTGTCAGACTACCCAACTTAAATAAAACAGGCATCTGTCGCAGTCTTTTCCTTTTTCTAAAAAAGGGAGGGATTTCAAATTTAAAGACCTTGTTGCGAGCCTCTTCCTCCACGCGCTTCTTCTTCTCCACAGACTTTGCCGTAGAGCCTCCTCCCTCCTCCTCGGCTCTGCAGGCTGCCGTCTTGGCCTTCTCGTACTCCTCGCAGCGGACCATGTAGACCTGCTTGGCCTTTCGCAGGTTTGCCTCACACTCCAGCTGATAAAGCAAAGAGCATTTGAATCGTAACCTCTGCCGCACGTCCAAGTCACTTATGCAAACATTTCAAAGCGAAAAAAAAGGCCCCACCAGTTTTCTCTTGGCTCGAATCCAGAGCTCCTTGATGTCCTTCCGCTTCTTCTCGTGCTCCTGTTTGCGCTGCAGCAGAGGCTGAGCGGGGGAAGACGGGGAGGTTAGGGGCTTGGATGTTAGAGCGGTCGGATGCAGGAGCCGCGTCGGCGCTGCGCTCACCTGAATGAAGGTCTGATTGTGCAGAGTGGTGGTGGCCTGCTGCGACCCTATGCTCTGCTCCTGGTCCTGCTCCAGAGCCAGGGAGTAGATGGAGAAGAGCGGCATGTGGGGCTAAACGGAGCAATGTTAAGGTTTAAACGACGCAGTGAGAGCTTTTCATTGACAGTTTTTAAATGTTTGGAAATGGAAAGAGTAAGCATAGGGTTTACGTGTGTTATGCTGTGTTTGCAGGAGTGGTATAATCTCTGAAGGCCTTTGGAGAACTCCGCCTCTGCAACACAGAGCAGCAGAACCTCTTAGTCTGGCAGCTCCCCTTAGTGGTTGTTCAGAGGCATAGCGATTGAACGGCACACTTCACACAAGCAATAAAGAACGTCACATTTATTCAGACACCGTGACGGCCACAGTGGGAAAGCTAATGATTATATCGGGAAGGATAAAGAACATAAATAAGAGCTGAGATCAAATCTCCACTCGTTGTTCCCGCTTCTGTGCAGATGAATCTAGCTCTGCAGCACAGCTTGCTACTTTAGGAAGTTAGAAAAAGTATCTGTTTAAAATTCCCTAAATTACACCTTTTTTAAATGATCTGCTTATCGATTCTCGCTCTACGGCATTTATTTTTGCCATGTCTGGTCAGAAATGTTCAAAACTGGTGTCGCTGAGGATTTTGCTTTATTATGTAATTAGGGCTGGGCAATAATAATAATCTGATTGAATTTAACCTTGGAAAGGGCCTTGAGATGACATGTGTCATGAATTGGCGCTATACAAAAAAAAATTAATTATGGCTTAAAAGCAAAATCTGCGATTGTTTTTTTTTCTTTAATGAATCTGATTGATCAAATTTCTTCCCTTTTGTTTCACAAAAACAAAATTGCTGAAATAATTTTTAAAAACATAGTTTTATGCCCTCAATCTCATCCGGAAGTTGACTTGAATTCAAAGTGCAACTTATACGAGCTTTAAAACATGCTTATAAAACAAGATGGCAGGCTCTGCCATAGTAAATAATGAAGGACTAATATAGTGCAAAGTTTCATGGAAGCCCGAGAAAAACAAACAAAAACAAAAAAATCTACTTTCTAAAATTAAATCTTCAGGAATTGCAATTTCGAATTAATCGATAAAATCAATTTATCGCCCAGCCCTATGTGTATTTAAAAGTTATTTTTTCCAGCAATGTGTCACTAAAAAGCAAAAGTGCATATGCTAATAGTCATGTCAAAGTTTTCCCACAAACACGTGGTAACTGAGCTTAAAGAGCTACATAACAGTCTTAATTAGCATCAATGCATTTATCAAGATTATTATCAGACAGCCCAGCAGAAAGGTGGCCTACTGTAAATAAAAAATAAAAACCTTAAAATGTGGCATGTATTTGTTTTCACCCGCTCTGAGTCAGAATCTTGTAGAAACAGAATCCGAGCTGCGAACGCTTGGAGGAAAGGGTTTACCGGATTTCCACATCTACAGATGGACTTTTTTTTTTCTAATGTTTTACGATCAGATTAAATGGAGAGCATGTGTGAACATCAACAAGTCCTACAACAGATATGTTATGGTGGGCAAAAAAAAAAAACCTTTAATTTTGCAGTTATCTGACCAGAATACCCTCTTTCAGATTCATGCTGCTTGTTTCCAACCACTCCTTTCTTCTTGCCTCTTTTCTAAGACATATGAGCAGATGGCAATTTTTCCCGCTTGTAAAGACATGTACAGATTTGTGAAGTGCATAATTAACAGCTGCCCAGTCATATATCGACCTCTCTGCTTGTTGATGCTGAACAGTCATGTTTTTTTTTTAGGTTAGCAGATCTATCCATCTTCAGACGATGCATTGAACAAAGCTGCGAGATGTTATTTTCTAACTTAACCCTGGTTTAAAATTCTCCACAACCGTCTCTCTGACCTTCTGCTTTCCCCCCTGGTCTTCATGGCGCTGTTTGTTCACTAATGTTCACAAAGCAAAGCTCTGAGGCCTTCACAGAGCAGCTAGATTCATACTGAGACTCATTTGCACACAGAGGGTGTCTGAATACTACTAAGGTACTACTGAAGGTACCTGGTTGAACTGATGCTTATTTCAGGGCATTTTCTGGGTTTTGTTTGTCAAGATTTGTTCCCCAAACCTTTTCCTTTCACTTTCACAATTGTGTGTATCACATAAAAATCCCCCCTCAACGAAAGAAAAGAGTTAAACTTTGTGGCTGTAATGTGCAAAAAGTTCCCCATAAAATACTACAGTAAGGGTTACACTGTATTTTCTAGATAACTTGAAAAAAAGAACCTCAGCGACTGTAGGGATTTTTATTTTCTGTTCTTTAAATTTCTACTTTAGGGTATTTGACCTGTGGTAGCCCCACGCTGAGGCATTTCCACTCACCCAGCGAGGTTCTCTTTTCCACATAATTCATCAGGTCCTTCATGTACTTGGAAATGGTCTTAGCATAGAGCAAAGCCGAGTCCACCCCTCCCTCGCTGCGCTGGAGAATCACGTCCACTTCCTCAACTCTGCCTGCAGAATGACACAAACACACTCATCAGCACACACACACACTAAAGTTTTGTTTTCCAACCCGTGGCTGGATTTGGACCTCACGCTGAAAAGTTTGATTCATGTTTGCATCAAAGCTTCTTTAAGAGCACATCATCCTTTCCGCTTCAAAATCTAGATTTCATATTAAACTTCAGGGGTTTTGTCAACACCAGACAGCCTGGATTTTTACGAGATTAAGTTTTTAGATTTACAAAAATGTGATCCATTTCTGAAAACAAAGTAGTAGCCCTTTTTACTGTTCAACTACACTAGAACATGCAAAAACAACTAGACAGACTGGTCAAACTTGACCCAGGGCACCGTGAATGCACAATGTATCAGAATGAATTCAACTGATTTCAAGTGATATTGAATCGATTGCTGGTGCATTTTCTACACTGCATGCTATAATACCTAAGGTATTACAGCATGCACTATAATATAGCACTATAATACCTAGTATTTGCTGTTTTTAAATTATCAACCTCTCCATTTAGAATCAGAAGAAAAATAAAAACACAAACAAAGTATTTATTATGCAGAAATTCAGGCAGTGAGGGGACAGCAACCTTGCCTGCAAGATAAATTATCGCGGTATCATGTGCAGAATGGAGAGAGCTGCACATGATCAGTCTGGCTGGCCAGGTTAAGCTACACCAGATGTTAAATTGGAGCAGGTCTATTAAATTTACTTAAACACAGTGAAGACTTTAGGTGGAACAGGATCCAAATCTACCTTTTGGTTGCTTTTACGCAACAATAAACATCGCCTACCGTTGTCCTGCAGGTCGCTCCTGAAGTGCCCGGCTTCTAATCCCTGGCCTGCGGCGGCGTACAGGTTCTCCATCGACTGAAAACACAAAAACAATTCACTACTGACGAAAACAAACACGGGGCTTGGTTTTTTTCCATCTGAACCCATTAGGAAGTGAAACGTTTCTGCCACTGAAACGCTTTAGAAGACGGCAGCATTCGCGTAAATTTGAGGCGACGCGTGGGACGGAGCGGATTCAAACTCACCCTGCTTTTCTCTGTGGGCAGCAGGGAGAGCAGCGTGCTGCTGTCCACCTCTCCCATCAGCAGCTCGGACACACTGAGGAGAGAGTCAGAGCATCATCGACACGGTGGAACATGCAAGGCCTGTTTCTCTCTGTTCATTTTAATTACAAATAAAGACCCAAAAAATTAGGTTGTAACGATGCAGAAGTGTTGCGTTATGGCCCGACTTGCCAGTTGCCCAGTCAGACTATCTCCACAACGAGATCAGGCCACAAAATGTCGTTTCAAAAGAAACAAAGATAGCCAGACCTTAGAGGATTAAGAATCCAAGTCCATTCAAAAGTTTAGGGGGAAATGCTAAAGGTCTGGGCTGCAGCTCGAGTCAGGACTTCAAGGGCCATCACACACACACACACACACACACACACACACACACACACACACACACACACACACACACACACACACACACACACACACACACACACACACACGTGTCCCAGACATGGATTACAACTGTTGTATTCTTTGCTTTAAGGCAGCGGCCCTCAAACGGAAGTCGCCGGACCCCCGTGGGTCCACGAACCACGGGTTGGGTGTCTGCTGAGGATGCGTCGGGTTGAGCTAAGTAACACAATGGACAAATATTTAACTCCATCCACTTCATCAAGTGAGGTAAAAGTCAAATCAGCTAAAATTAGGAAGTATGACAACAGTTCCATCGAGTTTGGCTTCATCGAGAATGAGGATCTAATCCCCACTAAATCTCTAATATTAGGTGTATTTATATGTATTTTTAAAAACACACATAATTCCTAATGTATTTAACAGTACAAAAGGCAGTTTGAAAATACCATCAGTGTGAGGAATCTAAAGGGGACCTTGGAAATTTTTTTGCCGTTGCTGAGGGCATTAAGGCACTCCTGAACCAGAGACGGAAACGCCCCACCTGAGCTGAGAGGTAAAAGATCTGTTGCTCAGTGGTTTAAAGTCCTCTTTCCAGATGAAAGTAAAGTTTGCATTTCATTTTGAAAATGAAATTCGCAAATTTCATTCACTCTTGGAAGAGTGAATCCAAGAGGTTCAGACGATGACTTTTTACGAGCCATGCCATCTGCTGGTGTCGGTCCACCGGGTTTTATCCAGTTTCAATGCAGTGCAGCCGTCTACCGGGACACTTTAGAGCCCTTTCCTCTGCAAAATTAATCTCTACGGAGATGCTGATTTGATTTTCCAGCAGGACGTGGCACCTGCCCACACTGCTAAAATGACCAAAATTAGCTTCAATGACCCGGCAACATTGTGGTGGATTAGTCAAAGTGCACATTGTAGCTGTGATGTAGAAACTGCCGCTCTGACATTCAGCTGGCTTTGTGAAGGAGGAAAAAAAAAAAAAAGAGAAGAGGTCTGAGTCTCATGTGAAACCTTTGCAGGTACCTCAGAGACAGGAAGTGACAAAGATAAAAGTTATGAACCAAGTCACCTCTATCAGGTTCAATCGGTTTTCTGTGAAATCAATAGGCCAGGTTTCCTTCGAAACCGGGTTGTTCAGCAACACGTTAGGCGAACAATAAGAGGTGGACAATCCCTGTTGGTGCTTTATTTTTCTGCTTGTCTCGTTGTTGTGACAGAAAAAAGTCAGTCGGAGGAAGAGCGGAGGAGGGAACGAGGAAACAGACTCGTCAGGCAGATTTCAACTGTCTGCCAGCTCACTTCCTCCTAAAACTGACGGTTGTCTCAGCCCTGAAAGGCCACAGACTCTTCTCCCTGGTTTACGTCTGAGAAAAACAAAAAAGTAACAAACTAGTCCTAATTATTTAAAAGAATCGACCCCTTTGATCTGGTTCCCTCCTGCGCATTTCAAATCCGGCGAAACATTTTCACACAGTCTCATTGCTTCGGGCTGCGCAATCTGTGCCGTTAGCGCTCAGGTAGTCAACAGAAGTTTCAAGTTTTGGTTTTGTGACGGTAGATGAGAAAAAAAAAAAAAAAAACACTTCCTGTTTTCAGCTTGGCTCATGCAAATGTGTCACCATCAACGCACTTCTCTCCGCTTCCCAACACTAGACTCTCAGCTCACTACTGCACACACAACCCCCCCCCCCCCACCTCTCCTTCATTGGACTCGTCTGCGTGTCAAATACGGGCCGCGCCGTTTGGACACCGTTATGGAGCAAGGCTGCCTCCTCCAAATGCACCAATCACCAGCTTCACTTGCAGCTGCTAAACACCAGCTTTGCTGTGAAAAAGGTACACGGTGTACTTACTTGCTGCTGAAGGCAACCGCAATGGTCTCAATGGCCTTCTCAAAGTCTTTCTTGTCCGTCTCGTTGGACGCCTCATAGTGGAAACCTGAAAACAACATCCAGATGTTCAGGTTGCAGCAGTTTTTCCCCCCCACCCTCTGGCTGCTCCTGCTCTCCTCACCTTCCTGGAGGTAACCCACCTTTGACCTTGGAGATGAGCTTCCCAGCAGCAGTGAGGATCTCCACCGTGTTCAGCAGGGGGTACGTGTTGATGACCTGCCGCAGGTTTCGCAGCACCTCTCCCAGACACTCGTGGGCCACGGGCCTCTGGCTCTCCTTACCTGTGCGATGGAGGAGCTGGGTAAGACAAGCCAATAAAAGGCAGCCAAAAAAAAAAAAAAAAAAAAAAAAAACAACAAGGCTGAAACAAAAGGAAGCGAGAGAGACAGAGAGAGCGAGAGAATGCCACAGATTGTGATTGTTTCCGCCAGCAAACAATCAGCATCTCTGCTGGAGCAACTCTCAGACTCATTTAGATTTCTCTTGAAGGCTTTCGTCATCATTTAAGCTCAACAAACGCGTCCCCCGGTCTTCTGCTCGTTGCCGGTGATTCGACAGCAGAGCCGATCTGGACGTCCGTCGTGAGACTGTGGAGCATCCTAGGCTCCGTCCTGTAAAGAGCCATCTTAAAACGGCAGGAATCCACGGGAAAACCATTTCTTTTTAATCTCCCTGTCTGAACAAGGTTTGCCTCCACAACAGGCTGGAAGCTATCCCACAATGCAACAGCAAGCATCTAATTGCATCTGCGCAGGCTGAACTTCTGCTGGCTGTGAGATAGTTCAACTTTACCCACCTAGAGAAATGAACCGATACTGGCAAGTGCATCGGTGCAAAATGGTTGGCGTGTGTGTGGGAAATGTAGGAAATGAAAGTAAGATGGGATGAAATGGCTGCGTTTGGGGTAAGTAAATTGGGACACAGATTGTTGAAGAAACAAACTGACCTGGAGCTTCCCTAAAATTCGACACCAGCCACATGATCAACAGCAAACACGATGTGGGGGAACTGGTTGGCATTAATGACGCAGCGGAAAAGGGTTTTTCTCTTTAGCCAGCCTCACTCATACTGAAACTTGTTAACGTGCGGATATCCGATTTTCTGAAAGGCTTGTTAAGGATATTTAAAATGTATGTACTTCAGACCAGATGGCCTGCGAACGTCTGACATTAGATCTCATTGATGTATGAGTAACCACCACACGATTTGGTCCTGCTTCCAGCAAATAAAGAAATAAATGCAGACGTTGGCTCAATGTTCAGACTGAACAAACGGGTGCATCCAAGACTGATCAGGAGGCGAATAATTGTTGGATTTGGCTATTCTTGTTTGGTCTTGCAGCCAAACTATCAAGGTGTTTACAGAAGGCCCTTATGGTGCCATGCAAGCATTCATACCTGCGTGTTTTTTTCTCACATTTCTTCACGTTACAATCATGAACTGTACTGATAGGACAAGTAAAAATCTGAAAAGTGCGGCATGTTTTTTTTATTTTTATTTTTTTATTAGCATCGCTCACTCTGATAACCTAAAATACAATTCAGTGCTACCTTTGGAACCAACTTACTTAGCAAACAGAGGCTAACCCCGTGTCTTTTAATCTCATCCTAAATCCAGCGGTTCCGTGAAGGCCTCAGAGGTTTGTTGGAGGACATCAGAGAACAAACTGCATGATAAAAACCAAGGAACACGGCAGACAGGCCAGGGACAAAGTTGTGGAGGAATTAGATTATAAAACAAACTCCTCAGATGTGAAGCTCTCAAAGGGCTCTGTTCAGTCCACCATCTGAAAGCAGAAAGCTTTCAGATGGTGGAAGAAACCACCAGGGCATGACCCCATGGTGACTTTGGAGGAGGTGCGGAAATTCACAGCTCTGCCGGGAGACTCTGTCCACAGGACAACTAGGCGCTGTTATCACAGAGCAGTAAGAAGAAAGCCCTGCGACGCTTTCCGTGTAGGGCAGCCAGCACAGAGGGAGACGGCGCTCTGGTCACATGAGGCTAGATTATAATTTGGCCCACAGGTAAAAACGCTACGTGTGACACTGCACCAAAGCTTGTGCTTGTAATGAGACAACGTCTGAGCAGATACGGGGGAATCGATACTTTAACGCGTGAAAACGTCTCTTTAGCTTAGCCTCAACACCAGGCAAGCCAAGGCCGTATATATTTAGCCGAGCGACGGCAAACTCTTTATTCCCCTTTTTAGGCTAAAAAGCAAACAAATACTTTTGTCACAAGGTGTTACAAAAGATACAGTCCAGTCAGGTGCGGTGGGCTGAAAAGCGTCAGTCATGTGAACATGCAAAGTCAGCTTTCTGGGTTGTGGGGAAGCCGCTACGGCCTGCGTCCTCGTGTCCTCCACACATTTCTGTCAGGGTTTTTTTTCCCATCCCTCTCCTGTGTTGCAACGTCACAGTCCCCTATCCACCGCCAAAGGCAGGCTGCAGCCGGAGGAGGCAAGAGGACAGCCGAACCGTCATCCTCCCACATTGAGTCGGATGAACTGAGTGAAGGGTTCTGGAGGGAGAAGCGAGAGAGCCAGAAGAAAGCAGTGTTGCTGCAGTGCCAGAGAGGATGTGGTCCTTTTCTCAAAGATCTGCTGAACGATTAGCTTTTCAGCCCTGATGCGCCGGTGAATCTGCTCTCTGTGGTTCCCGGAGGAAGGTCACCTTGTTCGCAAGTGTGAACCAAAGTAAAAAAAAAAAAAAAAAAGAATAAAAAAAATGAGGTGGCATCACAATGAGTAAAATAAAAGGTTCTCATTAGGAGCAGCTTTACGACAGACACCATGATTGTTACGTAGGTCAACCTATCAGAAGGGGGAAGTGTTGGACGAGGCCTTTCTGTCACAGAGCAATCCATCATGGCTTCCTGTTTAGATCGCTCAAACGGGCGGAGAGAGTGACAAGACAAAGCCAGATAACAGGCGGCAGATAGAATAATTCAGGATCTGCCCTAAATAGATGCTTCGCCTTGTGGAAACCGGTCCGTTGTTGCGCTCTTCGCCACGATGGGGGCACAGTCTTGTTTTGGGTTGCATCATGCCGGAGGGGCACAGGGTGCACGAGCGTGGCTGCAGTAAACAAGAAGCTGGCTTCCTGCAGGAGACAAGAGTGCGGTCGACTCTGTGGGCGCAACGGAAACGCACTCGTCAGCTCGGAGAGAGAGGAAGCTGTGCTCGAAAGGCTCCACCCCCCCTCGCTGCCGTCGAACACGTAAAGCACATGCGTTCGGGGGCTGATGTAAGACTCATGAAAGCCCTCCGATGAACCCCACGCCTTGTGAGAGATGTAGAAATAACCCCAAAACAGCGTTGTTCTGCCTGAAAACTAACCCAGCGCAGGAATAAGCGACATAACTGGATTCACAAGCACACAAAGACGTGGTTTCTCTCCCGTGACATAGAAACAGGCAGGCGGACTGAAGTACAGGAGGTGGAGCTACAAAGCTCTAGGCTGGAAGTCGTTTTAAAAAAAAGAAGAGGTCTAAATGTTTGGACCACTCTCGTTGCTTTGGGGGGGTCTGCTTCTTACCCTCAGACAACACGACATCCTTGAGCTTCTCCACGGCCTCGGCGAAGCGCGCTACGTCCCTCAGCAGGGCTGGGATGTCCTCCACCTCGATCACGGTGCTCTCCGGGAGCTCGGACTGAGGGGACGGACTGGAGGCCCCTTTGCCCTGACCTTTAGTGTGGACCCACGATGGAAGCGGGAACCCTGAGGAAACACGGGAACGCCACACGGTCAATGTTGACAGAAACATTTGACCTCTGAACGGCCCGTTCAGGCTCATTAGAACTGGTAACCATCAAGCTCTCAGGACACAGATCCCCCTCAAAATTATGGTATTTTTAAACATAATATTATAATCCAGTATAAACAGACAAAACTAATTTAAAGGGGCAACTAGATGGAAGACAGAACCGCCTGTGCTTTAAATGGCGATATTTTTCTGAAACTGGGAAACCTTCACTCTGACCCGAAGTCTAGAATAATCTCCACAACGTCTAAAACGAGCCGTCGGGTAAAGAGCGGCTCTAGATTACTGTTGTGCTTGGAGAAATGTGTTTTTTCCCAGTTAAGACGTGTTCAGACCTCATCTCTGTGCTGCGTTTTAAGTGCCACGTTTGCACGGATCAGTTCTGTCCCCTTCTCTGTTGCTGACACCTGAGGGGGGGCGAGCCTTCAGCGTTCAGGCAGATGTGTTCACGTTAATCAAGCATCGCCGTGAACCGACGGCGGTTTTCAAAGCAGACCTGCAGCGCTGGCGTGTCGGCTCAGAGCCGTCGGCCTCTTCAGGGTCGGCACGGGGGACGGACAGCCCACTCCCTGCATGGCGGCCAGCTTGGCGTGCTGGGGGCTCGGGGTGCACGGGTTGGACAGGGAGGAGTCCTGCAGGCCCGCCGAGTTGGGGGTGAGGGTCGAAGAGGTGGTGGAAGAAGAGGGCGAGCAGGACAGGGTGGCGTCGGCCGCATCTTTCCGAGGCTGCTCCTGGAGAATGGACAGCTGCGGAGCGAGGGAGATGGACAGCAGATTAATAAAAAGGAGCAAGAGATCCACCCCTCAACACAGATTTCAGGTTTTCTTTTAAAGTCTGATCTACTAATTCCAGTTTTCTGAGGACTGTAACAGATAAGAGGAGAAAAATATGTTCGAAGATATTCCAAAAAGGGTATTTTAAATCAAACACAAAGGGATCACCATTCCCACTTAGGTATTCTTGATGTGGGATGCAAAAAAAAAAATGCCATTTGTTTTATAACAAATGGCATCAAAAACTCGAGTAGGACCACTTAAGATTTTAATTTAGATTTTTATTTATTTATCTTTTAATCTGACCAACATGGTTCTTCCAACTAGGAATAATAACATCATCAATGTTTTGGAGCGGCCCACTCAGAATCTGATCTGAATCTGTGAAGGAAGCTAAAGAGCACGGTGGATGGCAACCAATCAACTCACCTCAAGGTTAAAACGTCTAAATACCGGTGGCCATGTGTAAAAAGCTGCTCAGTAAGTATAGGAAGGGTTTAATTGCTGCGAGGCCAAAAGCTGTTTAACAAATTATCCACTAGAGTATAAATCATTTTTAATAAAACATTCTAAAAAAAATGTAAATGACAGCATTTTCTTTTAAATATTACCCTATGAATATTGTCTTCTTACCTTCTAGGAGATCCTGGTCTCACAAACTTCTTAATTGAGTGGAAATCATTTTAAGTTTAAATGTGGCAGGTGCATGGATACTTTTGGGCTGCATCTGTCCACGTGTATATTGGTTTAATCTGTTTTTTATATTTCTGCACATCAACTGGACCCCTGTGTCTTGTAACATGCCTCAAGACATCCAGAAACGAACCAAACCGAAGCAAAGCGTGCGATCCTGACCTTCGTCGGATTTTTGTGAAACTCAAATACAATACGCAACCAGAGGCTGATGCATTTATCAACTGCAACCACAATTCTGTATTTTGACTCCTTTAATGAACAGGAGGGGAAACACTCAGCCGTTTCTGAGTTTGCCTTGCAGATCAAAGACTAGAGGCGGGTGGAAAACTGGCCAATTCTGATCTCCGTCTAACGGATCGGTCCGTCCCTACAGAGAAGGATGAGTTGTGAAGGCCTCTGCGGCCTCCTCCTCCTCCTCCTCCTCCTCCATCACCACCACCACCAGCAGCAGCACTGCTGTTGGTAAACACACATAGGAAGCCTTTCACAAGATCCTGCGCTGCGTTGTGCAACACTTCCTGACTCCAAGCTGCGTCGGGTGTGGCAATTTGACACATGGTGTCAAATATCATGATGGTTGGAGTAGCAGCGGAGGAAATTACCCAAAAGTTGAGAAAAGGCAAACAAAGACGCACTAAAGGATTTCATTACTGAACAGATTTCAGGTCTTATCCGAAGCATCTTTAGCAGACATAAGGAACTGGAAATGTGTGGCGTGTCCGGACAGCGTTGGACACAAGTAGTCTCACACCTACCTGTTTAAGCCATATGTTCTGCCTGTTGGGAAGTATGTCCAGCCTGTCCTTGCCCTTGGACTCAGCTTTCTTAACTCTCTGAGTGGTGGAGTAAGGGTTGTAGCTATTCTTATTGGTGCGTTTCAGCATTCTCCCTTGATCCAACTACAGAATAAGTCCACTTCTCAATGCAGTTTCTCACAGCAGAATGAGTGCTTCAGTCGCCAAAAAAAAAGTAAAAAAAAAAAAAAAAAATAGCCACAAGAGATGAACTTCCTATGCAATACTTAACCAGATATGAGCCAATGTGCCATCAGGTGCCCATGAGCGCATCTACCCTCATGACATTGCATTTTGATGAAGTTTCATGCACGCAGACAACCGTTTCTCACCCTGATGACACCAGGCAGCAGAGCAGGAAGACTGATAAAAAGACCACATCCACACTGACATTCAGGCACACGCACATGGAATCGTCCCCCGGTTTGAAGATCTGTCCCTTCCAGATGAAGGTTCCCTGACTCTACACACACACACACACACACACACACACACACACACACACACACACACACACACAAGAGGCAGAAACCAGAAGTGATGCGCTACTCACAGATGGGGCGCCGCTCTGTGGCCCGGGGCTTCCTGCTCGACTCTTCTTCGAGATGGACGGCGTCTTGATGAGTTCCCGTTTCTTCCTGAACATCTTCAGCGTGCCCTTCCCGTCCATCCCGACTTCTTTGAGTTTGACGCACAGACCCCCCACCCACCCCCCGACTCGCCACTTGTTCCGTCTGCCGCTGGCGTTCAGCGGGAACTCGGTGCCATCCGGGCCAACTCTGAGCCACGATAACTGTCTGTGCGTCTTCCTCCTCCCCCTCCTGCTGCTGCTGCTACTGCTGTCGCTCATCGAGCCGCGCAGGCTCACTGACGCAAACAGACGCACGGCTCGGCTCGCCGCAAAAATCTGCGCGCTCCTGGCATCCGCTCTCTGCGCACGCGTTGGCGTCGGGACGCAGGAGGCGAGTCGCACCTGCCTCCACAAACTTTCAACGGGACCGGCTCAACGTGGGACACAGATCTGGTTCGTGGGTTTGACCCGACATGGAACCGAGCAGCCAGACGCCTCTTCGCTCCAGCTTGGCATCAATCAGTCCATGCCGGCACAGGTGTGTCCAACATGTGACCTTAGCTGCGTCACCAGCGAGGAGACGTTAAAAACGGCTGTTATCAATGCAAACAAAGCTCGTTGCTCCAAATGCGAAGGATGCAAATTCACGGAAGCCCCTGCAGAGCCGGTCTGGTTACAAAAAACCCCACACCTGTCTTTCTAAAAAGACTCTTTAACAAAAGTTAGAAAAGCCAAACATGGACTTTGCTGTACAAATAATTTCATTTTGGCGTCAATTTCAAATATTTTATAGTAATTGCTTCTCCATATTTCCTTCCCAGGTTTGTTTTTCCTTGTTTTTGTTTTAGGAATTAAGGAGATTAAGTGCCCCCCCATGGTTGGTGCCCCTGGGCACTGGCCCACTGGCCCTTATGGATAATCCGGCCCTTAGTGCACTAAAATACTCACATCTCATGTGATTAAATTAAATTATACATGCAAAGCCTTTGTATTACCATTTATTCCCATTTATCCTGTGACCTTAGCTATAACCCTGTATTTTTTTTTAGTATTTAAGCAGATTTCTATGTATACTATGTAAATGCATTGTCCCTTTTAAATAAATAAATACAAATATAATTTTTTGTTCTTGAAAATAACTTTATTAGAGCAAAATCCCCTGCTCATAGATATTTATCCATATCATTGTCATATGTATTTTTTTTTTTTTTTTTTTTTTTACAGCAAGCCATCAGTCAAAGACAGAAAAAATCCTAATTTAGGGGTATCCAAAGTCTGGGCGAAGGGCCATTTGTGACCTCCAAAATAATTTAGTATGCCCCCCTGACTGTAGGCTAATTCTTGATGCTGAAAATAGCGCCTGACAATTGACCGAAAAATTTCAGCAAGGGGAAAATGTGAGATTTTATTTTTCAGATTTAACACGAATTACAGATCGATGCTTTACATTAAAAAAAAAATCAGACTACTTGATTCCTTTCTTTAAAATGCTCCATATGTAGTTTATTTTTGAGCATGTAAAAGTAAATAAATAAAATCAATGAAATTTGTGTTTGCAGTTTTATTTAAAAGTTTTTTTTTTTGTGGTCCCCCAAAAGTAATTCCCCCCTTTACAAAGTTGGGCCACGTGGCAAAAAGTTTGGACACCACTGCCCTGAACGGTCGCTTGTCACAGCAGGTACGAAACGCCTCCCTTCAGGGTACGAAGCGGTGGGCACCAATTTCCCGCTGCAGTCAGCCATTATTAACTGGGAAAATCTGGTACAAAACGACCAGCAGACACCAAATGGCGAAGAAGTGAAATGAAAAACAGTCTAAATGTTTATTTTGGAAGCACTTTTGATAAAAAAGTGGGTTTTAACAAGAAATAATAAATGTAATGTTGATAAAGAGCTGCAACTAATATTACTACTAATAAAAAAGGTTCATCTTCTGCCAAACAGACAGAATTTTTTTTTTTTGTTTAAAAAGTTTCTAAATGTATTTGTATACACGTTTAACCACTCGATGCTCTTCCTGTAGTAAACTACTTTAATTTGCATGAAACAGTCACAGTTTTATTAGCTTTTCTTTGCTCCCACACACTTCCTCTTCTATTGTTCTGCTTCAGTGGGCCGAGGATCAATACTCACGACAGATGACTTCTGTTTGGGATATAATGCTGCGACTGCGGCTTTAACATGGGAGAGGAAACATTAACAGAATAAGCCACAGTTACAGTCCTGGCCATCGGCATGAACATCCTATTTAATTTTAGGGATTTAATGAAGGATTGAACAGTTCATTTTGTGGAAGGGAACTGTTGAGGCAACGGTAAGCCTCAGTCCTCCACACATCCTTCCTTTTAGCCAGTTACCTCAGTCTTGTCTAACCATAACAGTTTCCACCAAAAGGCATTTTGGTTATCCGGGTGGGAATCTGCAAATTTGAGTCGAGCTTAAAGGTCTCAGTATCAGAGCAGGATTTTTTTTTGCTTCCCTGGCTGACTGTGTGGCTCTGTAAAACTTCACTGTGATGTGGGACACTGGTGTTCCCACATCTATCAGTTTATAATGTGCTTTGGCCTTGGTGGTTCCTGGGTCATTTATGAGCTTTTCAACTAATTCTCCTTCCTCCAAAAAGGGAGGGTTTGGGTCAGATAGTTAGAATCTGAACAGGATTGATTGTGAAAGCAGGAGAATGTGTGTTAAGCTCACATTCAAGCTGGTTTTGAAATAGATAAAGCAGGCTGACAAAAGGTTAACAATATCCCGGATTTACTTTTTTTTTTGTTGTTGCCTGTGTGCCTAAAATCTGGATTTGTGCTTGGAGAGCAACCAGTTTAAATAAACCCTACTAGTCCTGACGAGAGGAGTGGTCAAATATCCAGCCAGTTATTTAATGCTGATGTCCATAAAAAGCATGTGGGTTGGGTTACACAAGTTTAAAACTAACTAATCACAGAAAATCCACCAAAAGTTATGTTTGGAAAAAAATTATCTGTGCAGTTCTTTGTATTTTTCCATCCAAAAAAAAAAAAAAAAAAAAAAAGCTTTCCACTGCCTCATTAAATGCTCAAAATGATTAAGACATTGATTTTTTTTTTGAGTCCGCTGCTAACCTCAAAAATAAAACATGTTTAAGTAATTAAAAAGAAATTCTCCAAAATAAGAAGGGATGAAACTTGAGAATACTTCTGCTGTCGACTTACTGATCCTCTTCCTCCTGTGGACAAGCTCCATGTATGCAAAGCATCCAGGCCTCTTTTCTAGGTTTTGCACGGCATCGTTTGAGGAAATATGTACTTTTCAGGGCTTTTCTTCACTTGATCCTCGTCACTGCAGAACAAGGCTCATAAAATTTGTCCAAAGCTAAAAAGTGATCTTAGCACATCGTCATCATTGATCGTGGTTGTTGTTGTTTATGATGTTTAAATGACTTGATAAACTCATTCTGAAATTAGAAAAAAACTGTTTATTGTAGAAAAAGTTTAAAAACTAGTTTCATGATTGGTCGTATGTGCTTGAAAATGGTTCATGTAATGTTTCTAAGACAGCTAAAACTTGGATATTACAGCAGCAATAACAAGCTCGGTCGTTTGAAGTATTTTCTTTTAAAGCATAATAAATATAAAAAAGGAAACAAAAAACAGGCACTTTGATCTAAAACGTTTTCAGAGCAACATTTTTTTTTTGTGGTGGTAAATCTTGAATTGACTGCGTTACATTGAACAACATCGCCCTCGTTAGATAAACTTTAAAAATCTAGGAAATCAGCTACGGCTTAAAGGAGTGAAACAGTCAGTGTCTGTGTTGGACGAGCCGTCAGCAGCTTTAATCCTCGGCTCATCTAGAGTTCAGTTGCAGGACCCCATTCAATGTCGTCAGCCTCTTCCTCCTCGTCAAACTCGTCGTCGTCGGAGCTGTCGCTGCCTCGGATCTGCGTGCGTCTCATCTGCACCGCTTGTTGGTGATGGGCCAACCTGAAGAGGTGAAGAGCAGCGGGGAGATGAGTCAGCGGCCAGAATCGCTCGCGCTTTACTGAGCGAATCCCACAGAGACGTGGTCGGGACTTACACAATGTACGCTGGGCCTTTCTTTTCCTCAGCCTGGGCTTGTGGTTCTGCTGTACGCGTCTGCAACAGGGAGCGATGAAGGAATGTGAAACAAGAAGATATCCTAACACTTTATAATAAAAGCTGATTTGGTTTACTTTATTGTCTATAGCACAAATATGTATTTTTGTTGTGTTGTTATCCTGCAGATTAAGGTCCATACAGCAAAACGCACAGGGGGAATATAGTCGAAGAACATCAGACAAAATAAGCTTTAGCATTTTCTTTGTCTTCAGTGGTACTTTGATTTTCTAAATGGTAAGTGGATGGACACAAAAATACCTTTTAATTTCTGAAGGGACAAGATACAAAAAATTCAGAGGAAACATCTAAAATGTTCTTTTAAAGTGCTCAAATATCCAGCCAGTATCATCCTAGAGGCTTATTGATGGCAGCAACAAGCATGCAGTCAAAGTCTAGTTTAGTAAGGGAGGGATCCAAATATTAGTCTGCAGAATGAATACTTGGGATTCTCATTTTTAACATTAATCAAAGCTGTATGTTGTCTAATTATTGAACCTTAAAAAAAAAAAAAAAAAAAAAAAAAAAAGGTTCAAGTAAATCCATAAAGGCCCAAACTGAATGGGGGATCCATGCTCACAGAGAGCATGTCAAAATCTGACAAGCAATGGAACATAATAACGCCATAAGGGGCTAAATTAAAAAAAGCAAAACATCCGATTCTCACATTTGGACATTGTCTAAAGTCTTTACTTATATTGAGCAAAGAATTTGTGAAATCACAAGGTTTCACAATGTTTGGACAAACCTGCTGTAATCGCTCTTCAATAGCGGCCAGAGGGGCCGGTTGTAAGCTCTCTGGCTGTTCCTCAGCATATGATGGTTCGTCCACTGAGCGTCGACCTGAGGGTTCGGGGGCTATGAAATCTGGCGGTCCATCCGAGGGAGTGTTGGGTTCATCTGCCTCGAAGTCAGAGTCTGAAAAACTGCGATGATGCTGCTCTTCCTCCCCAGCAGGACTCCGGGGGGAGCTATAGTCCTGCCATTGTGACATGGGCTCAGGCACATGCATCAACGGTGGGATTTCTCTGTCCGAATACCCGTCTTCACTGCGCTCCGGTTCAGCTAACGGGCTCTCGTGCCCGTAGGCCGGTTCGGATGATCGGGCTAAAGCAGCTCCTGGTCCCCTGGAGCTTTGTGGGAACCTGACAGCATCCTGACCAGGATAGGCCTCCTCCAGGTCCTCGTTGTCGGTGTAGGCCTCTCCGTCCGTGATGCCCTCTGCATCAGTGTCCTCCAGGTCGCTGGCAGCACTCAGGTAGTCCATCTGGGTCGGGTCCAGAGCATCCAAGTCCGGTTCCCCTCCACTCTCCAGCTGGACAGAAGAGAAAATAAGTGGAGAGGGTTCAGACAAATCAAGCTAAATAGTAAGGTTTCTAAACCTGACTGCAAGAAGACGCTGCACCACAGCGCCCCCTAACAAACAAGAAATGAGCAACTTGGAGGAAAATTATGGACCTAATTTTGAATTTCAATGCAGGTTATGACATTTAAAATTACATTACATGTACTTGATAATTTTATTGCAAGACCTGTTTCTTATAGACAGGCACCATCTCTGAAAGGTAAAGTCATAGGCAGCAATCTACCTCCTTCAAAACAAACATGCCAAAGAGACGTTGGATCAAACAGTAGGCAAAGCGCAGCAGGGCAAATATCGATTAAGTAGAACTGCAATGTGGATTTTCTTTTTTGTGGGACTGAGTCTAAGGGGATAAGAATACTATTCGGTCCAAGAATATAGATAAAACAACGGTCTCACATCATGTACAAAAAGTGACGTGATGGTCTAATTGTTCAAATGTCTCCATAACCTTTTGCCTATCTTCTTCTTCATCATTTAATGTTACTTTTAACATTTGAAAGTGTGATGTCGTGTCTCTTTTGCGGATTGCTGACTGAACTGATTGGTGGAGGCCAGTTTTGTTCAGTCATCTTGTTAATTTCAAACAGAACAGACGAATAAACCAGATGAAAACTGAATATAGTTGCAACACACTGGCCAGAATCTTTTTCACTTGCAAAAATAAAGGTCTTTAACATATTTATTTCATTCAATAATTTGCCTCTGAACATTTTTTGGGGGTTGCTTGATTCCTCCCACTGGGACTTTTTCAGTGTAAGCAAGAAGCTTGACGTGTGAGACGTCAGTAAAGTGAAACATCAAAAGGGTACAAGAGTGAGAGTGAAACAAGGCCTCAGGGTCTAGCGCTCATACTATTACAACTTAAACCTATAGTTGCTAATCCTGGTCAGAAACACTTTTTGTTATTCTGGGTGAAATGGTCATTCCAACCTGACAGTAGTCAATTTAATATTTATTCAGAAAAAGGAGGTTAAAAATTAGATCTCTGTGAAAGCTGCAGGGCTGTAAAATATCTGACCAATACGGTCATTCGGTCTGAATGGAAAGAACCAATCAGAAGCTTTGATGTCTCATCCTGTCCACGCCCCCTTCTGTCCCTCGAGTACTGGCAGTATCATCTTATCTATTGGTTGTCCCACATGCCATCATTCTGACGTGCTCACGTAACGCCAGTGTGCATGTTAAAAACATAAATACGTGCATATTCCTTGTTAGTTTACGCTTGCTGGCTGCGCACTTCTAGTGTTTGTGTGTCCTGTTAGCTTCAGTGTTAGCCGTTCATTGTAGCTCCGCTGCTCTCACCGTAAACTTTGAACTTGGCTGAGAGTCACAAGAAGCGAACCGCGTACAAGTTTATGAGAAGAAGAGGAAGGCCTCAGTAGAAAGAAATTCGACCAGAATGGATTTGGGAAAAAAAAAATTTACTCGATAAAGGTAAAAATGGTCTTGCGCATGCGCAGTTATTCAAAACAGGGGAAAAAAACAAATCACAGACTACCTTTAAAGACGACAGTAAAATGTATTTTTCGAGCAGTTTTGATGAGCGATGATTATTTACTACAAAGGCTTTAAGTCTGAAAATGTTAATCCTTACTTTAGTTCAAATTAAAAAAACTAAACAAAACAAGAAAAAAAAAAAAAAAAAATTACATCATGGTGTTATCCATGGACCTAATTTGTCTGATTTGCTCCCTGCAGTTAGACAAGATTACTTAAGCCTTTGTTAATAGTGGTCCTTTTTACCTTTTTACCCAACAAACTTTGACTTGACTAATGGAAATGCTTCTGCTTTGGAAACAAGATTCTCCATCTTAATGCTAGCTGTTGGTCAGATATGCCATTAAAAAGGATCCGGAAAATTGAAACTGCAGCATTTAAAAACAAATTAAGCCTCGATATTGGCAACCAGTCCATGTTTGGTTCCAATTCTTGGTTTGAAACTAATTTTCTATTGCAGTTGAAACATTCCAGTTTTCTAGTGTAAGTAGGAGAGGAAGAGCAACGCGTCATACCGTGACTTCAGACACCCAGACGGGTTTGGACTGCTGGTGCCGGATGCTCTCCTTCAGATTGTCATACCATTTGTGGGTGCCAGGCTGCAAGTCTATCCGAGCTGAAGGGAAAAGTCGGGAGAAATACTGTGAACACTCCTCAGTCAAAAGCGAGCGGGACAACACCTTGAAAATCCCTACTAATACATTTGTTATTCAACAGAGAACAAAATGTTAACCCCTTTATTCTCTGCAGTAAGTCTGACATGAGAAATACCCGAGAACAGGTGGTTGGCGTGTTTCCTCATCTTGACGGCCTGGGAGTAAAGGCGTCTGGAGCTCTTGCTGGAGTCGGGGTTGTACCTCTGCCTCATGGCCTTGACATCTTTGCGGCTATGAGGGTCTAAGAACAACACCATTGGGTGGTACTGGATGTAGTTCAGCCGCTCCACTGCAGTGGGAGTGATGTCCAGCAGAGGGTGCTTGTCCTGAGAGAAGAAAAAAACAAAATCATTCAAAAGATAACAGTGATAGTAAACAGAAAGTCTCTTCTGTTAAGAAGAAATAAAACATTTAAACTTCTCACCCTCTCTGCTATTCTCCTCACAGTGTCCAGTTTAATAACTGTGGAGCCATTATCTCCTCCTCCGCTCCGAGGAACCATCTCTGTGGGAATAAAATTCAACAAAACCATCAGTCAGAAACAGGCCCCAATGTATGCAACACTTAATAAATATAATAATAATAATAATAAATAAAATAAAATAAAATAATAATAATAATAATAATAATAATAATAATAAATAATAATAATAATTATTATTATTGAGACAAAAAGCAGGAACAGGTTAGAAATAATCCAATAATTAGCAGAGACTAACCTGCCACCTCATATTCATCAGGCATCTCGTTGGCCAGCTTCCCCATGGCAATATCGTTCAGAGGTCCCAGGATAACAATTGGCCGTTTGAAATTAGCTGGAAAAAAAACAATTTAGCTGTTTTAAAGCTGAACCGGATGTGAATCTCTGAACCATGCGTATCCATCTGTGTGTGTGAGAATGAGTCCATGCCCACCTTCCCTGAGCAGGACCCGCTCGTAGGCCGGGAATTTGCCCTGAATCGTCAGCTGCAGCAGGTCCTCTCGGGTCCGTCTGATGTTCTTCTCGTTCTTCTTGTTTCCCCGCAGCCCTCGCATTTTCCAGAACTCTGCTCTCGGCCCAGTGCCCTGCCTTTCTCCAGTAGACCGCTGTGATCGCTCGACGGTGGCCTCTCTCTCTGCCCTGCAGGAGGTGATTGTTGGAAGAAAAGTTAAATTAGGGTATTTGTTCAAATCAGTCTTTACATTTTGCCACATTGCATCCACAAATTTCTATTTATTTTAGTGGGGGTTTATGTGATGGACCAATGGCAAATGTGGAATTTTTAAAAATTTCTATGTAACAAAAGACGTTGATCTAAAATGGCTTTACTCTAATGAACCCAAACCAAATGACTTTAGGAGTCACTATCCCAAGCTTTGAACACCTCACATCACTGTTCTATCGATCATCTAATAATATTAAGTCTGGTACAACTGCTAACCTATCGGGACATGGCCGTGCCCTTTTACTGAGAGGCACTCAGCCAAACACTCCCCATGTCTGGGCTTTGTAAAAGCGCAGCAAGAACAAAGCAGTAAACTGTGCAAAGGGACGCTGCGAACATGTGGAAGAAACTCTGAACTTTTTGGCAGGGTCATGTTATGCGGATGCTCTTTATGGCTACTAAGGAGGCCATGCTATCATGTGATTTAGATGTGGTGGAGCACAGACAGCTAAGGACCAGGGTTCTCTCTAAACCAGACTTCTGGTTTAGATCAAAACACGTTCAGGTGTCAAAGTCCAGACCTGAATCCAACTCAGAATCTGTGGCAAAAGTTGAAAATTGTGGCTGAATGCAGTCGCCCTCCAGACTTATAATATATATCACAATCATCTCCTCACTTTTCCAGGTTGGGGATGGTGCCTTTATCCAGCTCATGCAGGTCATTCCCCATTCGAACAGCAAGCCAGTCGCCTATCTTCCCTTTGTACATTGTATCCACGACCCTGAAGACTTCTCCTCTGGTGAAGCTTAGACCTCTGGGATTGTCTGCCTCGTGGTCAAAGTGTGTGCGGATGTAGAAGTTGTCTCCCAGGTTGGACTTGGTGATCTTCTGATAAACTGAAGACAGGCAAAGTTAGGACTGACACAGACTAAAAGTAATTTAGACCACCATCGGTCCTGCTCCACACTTACGGTCCATCTTTTTCTGAGTGGCAATTTCCACCGGCTCCCCTGCTGGCAGCCTGAGGAGGAAGTTGGCGGCGTCCTCTCGTGTGAAATGGCCAAAATCGGTACCGTTTACCTAAACAAACCAGGTCCAACAGCTTGATTCAGTTTTAAAAGGCAGATTAAATACTCTAGAAACAAAATGTACACATTTCAAACAAGGTTACCTTAAGAATCTGGTCTCCCTCCTTCATTCCTTGATCGTACGCTGGGCTGTTTGGCTGAACTCCTCCTACAAAGATCCCAACATCATTGCCTCCCACCAGCCTCAGGCCCAAACTGCGGCCTTTCACAAATTTCACTGTGTTTACGTCGGAGCTATACCTAAGGAAAACAAAAAAATGCAATACCAAACAAATCAGATCACTGGAATTTTTTTTATTGAGTTTATAGGCAGATATTTTTTCTATATAATGCTCACCCAGGATTAGCTGATGGGTAGGAGTCTGGAGGCAGGAAATAGAGAGGCTCTTCTGCAGGTTTGGCTGCAAGAGAAATTCAACTCTTAGGTTACCTTCCATAAATGGGTGATTTCATGCATAAAATATAGATAGTAAAAAATAAATAAAAGCTATTTAAAAGTCAACTCTCATAATTACGGAGACCTAATATATATATATATATTTATTAAACTTTTTTTTCTCCAGAGCCTTACAGTAGAGCTGAGGGTTATTCTTCACTGAAATCCCAGAGCGGACGGTGCTGGCTCCATTAGCACCACGAGGAACACTGCAGAGTAAAAAAAACATGCCATTATTCTCCCATCTCCCTTCTGGATCTCATCTACGACCTCCAAACCAATATTTCATACAATCTAATCTTTATTTGATCTGATGGCGGAAGAAGCTGCAGGACAGAGGAAACAAAACGACTCGAATGATAGAGCCTCAGAGATAATGGATTAGATTTGATTAATAAAAAAAGATACTACATAAAATAAATTCAGCATATTACTGAGATTTGAAGTAATTTTAATTAACTTATGCGCTTGCTTTTTTAACCACTTTTTGTCCAAGAGGCCGATTTTGTTGCTAAATAATCCAACTTTGGTGACATTATCCGTTTAATTTCTACCATTAAAACATTAGGTGGTGCTTTATAAATTTCTGCCTTACATTTATGAGAGTGTAACTTAAAGGATCCTTGAATCCATTCCATTCTTGAATGTTACAGACATCTAAATAAAACTTACATTCATTTCCAATTTCCAATCATTTCATGGTAAAATTCTGAACAGTTAAAAACCAGAAATGGATTCAACCTCAATATGTTTAAAGCCACCTTTCACTTCACAAGTTTATCTACATAAATGTTATATTATTTTATTTTCTATAAAAAAAAACTGTTGAAAATGCATCAAACACATTAACACCAGTCAATGAAATCAAAAAGCATAGATTCCTGAATAGCCTGTTTGAACTTATTCAAACTCTATCTCCTACTAATCTAAATAAAAGTAAGAACTTGAGTCCCCAAACAGATTACATGTATGATGTTTTTAAATCCAGCGTGTGCGTGGCGACAGAACAAAAGAATCGGGCATTCGCTTTATTTGTTCAGGTGTTCCCGTCGTACCTGCGGTGGCTCTCCTCTCGCTCAGAGCTGCCGGACCTCCTGAGATGTGAAAGCTCGTCTGACTCTGAGGACTCTGGGAGAACAACAAACAAGCTTCGGTCAGGACCTGCTACAGTCAGTCTGCTGTGGGGGCTTCGTGTGGAAACGACAATAAGAGTGCAACACAGAAAGGAGTGAACCCACCAGGGGGTGGCCTGATGGGGGACTTGACTCGACGTGAAGGCTCCATCTTTGAAGCGACTGAAGTTGCTTTCTTGGACAGGACTCTGAGGAAAAGAAAACACAAAAGTCTGTCAAAAGAAATCTAACTTATTTGTCATCATACTGTCCATAACGGTATAAAATAAAATAAAAACTAATAGTGTTTATGTACTAAAAATATATGTTCATCATCTCAGAAAGTTTGCAGGAAACACAAGTAGTTGGCTTCAACCAATAAATACCACAAAGGCATAATCCCCTTTTCTGCTGGCCTGTGCAAAGACAACTTTACGTCATCAGTACGAAGATAACTACCCCTTCTGGCTTTGATCAAGTTGAAAGATAAATTTATCAACAGTAGAATGATACCTGAGAAGTATTTATTTTATTTGCCAGAGGGAACTAGTTAAAAACAACAACATTTGTCGGGACCATGGAGTAACATAATTCTGACGTACTTTGGATTCCCAGCACTCAAAACCTGACGTTGAGCAATCCGAACAGGAAGTCATGTCATGTGCACCAGTGTGTACAGAGAGTATTGAGTATCAAAAACAAAAAGAGAGATGACAGATGGTTGACAGTTTGTGTAAACTAAATTAACCAAACACGTACTCGCTTGTTATCCTACAGGCACAGCTAATTTAGGCTGAACATTAGTATTAGTAGTTTTAATTGTCATTTTTAGACCTATTTAGGGTGTGCATTCATTTGGGACCAGTTTATTTCAAATAGTTTAACCCAAAACATTGAACGGTTCTGAAAATCGGACAGACCTAATGATTAAGAAAAAATGTCCCTGAGGGAACATTTATCTTTCTGGAGACCTAAACTAGACATTTTTCACTAGTCCAGACATTTTTAAGCCATTTCTAATAGAAATTCTCGCTTGAATAACAACAAAAAGGATTTTATTTTGGAGAAGTGGGCTGAATATTACCTTGAGGGATTTGCCATTCATCACAACAGCAAATAAATAATCAAAATACATTGAAGTGTGTCGCTGTAATGGAACAAAGTATAAACAAAAGTACAAGAGGTACGGTTACCTCTGAAAGGCTCTGTAAACCTCTGTAAAGTCTGGTAGAGACAGGTTCTTCCTGACCGTACACCTGCTCAGGTTCACTGTCAGCGGCTAACAGAGGCTATATTTAGTCGCTCAGAGGAACCCTGACGTTAAAGGCTCTTGTCTGTACAGAGGTCCCAACCCATGAAGCTTTGCGCTTCTTTGTACGGGGCCTAGCTGCCGCGTGGACACAAAGCTTGAGAGACCACAAACGTTTTAGAGCAGGGGTGTCAAACTCATTTTGGTTTAGGGGCCGCATACAGTTTAATCTGATCTTGGGAGGGCCACATGAGTTAACTCATTGCAAGATTAAATAGAACTAATAAAAGTGGACCTGTTGTTGATTTTTATATTAAAAGAATTTCACTTTTACACTATATATTATGAATAACCTCAGCGTTTTTAAGAAAAATATGTGCAATTTCAACAATACTTTTACTCAGTTAAACATTTACTTAAGTGCATTATGCATAACTGATCACAGTGATTGTACAAGGTTGAAAAACATTTTTTCACATTTTTTGGAACTTAAAAACACTGTCCTGAATGCTAAAATACACCAAACAGATAAAAATTAAGAAATTATTTAAAATCAATTTTCCAGATCTGAAGCTCTACCATCTGCTGATTAAAACACAGCACCCCTCGTGGACAATATAGGAACTGCAGATTTTCAAATAAACAAAGTACATGTTTTTTTCAATAATTGTTTTATCATTCTTTTCCTTTTATCTCCTCTTTCACCTTTTCTTTTTTTCTTCTTGTTCTTCCTTTCCTCTCCTACTTTCCTATTGTAGTGTCCATATCATTTGAGATATTCCCCGCATGAATCATAATAAAACTATTAATATTCATAAATCAAGCTGAGCACTATGGCAAAAGCAGTACTGCTCCACTTGTGAAAGTCAAATCTGATTAGCTCTTTTTGGCATTAAGACAACAATTATTATTGCCACATTGCCAGACAGGACACTGGAAAAAAGAAAAGAAAAAAAAATATATATATATTTTTTTTGAATAATGATAATGCATTTAGCCACCAGGCCGGACTAAATTGTTCGGCGGGCCAGAACCGGCCCGCGGGCCGTATGCTTGACACCCCTGTTGTAGAGAGTAGATGAAAACCACATTAGACCGTTAGGATGTCTCTCACCTGCGTCTGCTCTTGGCTGCGTTCGAGTCTCTGCTATCCGAGGAGTCGTTGCGGGGGACGGCTGCATAACTGGCTTCTGATTCGGCGTCCGAGTCAGCTGCGGAGGTCAATAAAAACCATCACTGCCTCATAGTTCTCTGGAAGAGTCTGGTCTCAAATCTTTTAGCTAAAAGTGACGCGGCCCGTAAAAAGAACGAAAGCCAAACGGGTTTTTGCTGCAGACCTTTCTTCGGCAGGTCGCTGGTTTCGCTCCATCGTGGCGGCTCCACCTGAGGCTGTAGAGAAACCTCCGGCAGGACTCTGGAAGAGAGAAGAGGGAGGTGGGAGTGAGGGAGGAGGAAGACAACAAATCTCAGTTATGTTTGACGAGGGGGGGACCCGTGGCTATAATCATGATAATCTGAGACTTGAATGGTAAATATTCACCTTATTACCTCTGAGGGGAGCTCTCTGTGTGACGGTCAACTGCATTGTGACCACTCAAAATCATCCGTTTTAATCAGTGTAAAGCTTCTTGACCAGTAAACCTGTCTAACCTTTTTTATTTTTTTTATTTTAGTCATGCTCTGAAACACATGCAGATTTTCAGGAACTGATGCATGATGGGTTTATCGGTGTCTGATTGGCGCGGCGCCGCTTCATTCATAAGTGTTCTCTGATCAATACAGCCACATACATGTTCTGCAAAAAGCCACTTTTATTTTATTAGTTAACAAATATGTAAACACACGTGTTACAAGTCAAAACAATAAAATTAAAAATCAAGCAAAGTAAAGCTGGTGCAGAGGGAGTAAATTAATAAAAAGCAAAAATAAAAAAATAAAAAAAATCACAGAAACAGAGAGGGCTACTTTAAGTTTTTAAAAATCAAACGAAAGCATATGATTTGTGATTAGCTAAGTGAGAGAGCCGTGAAGTCTGGCCAGTGTCCGCTGCCGAGTTTCAGGAATGGGGTGGTTTTTGGAGGACCTTCATCTGTACCTGTATCTGCTGAGGGAGTCCTGGTTGTACGAGGGGCCGTGCCTCTGGGGAGGCGCCGAGGTGCTGTCCGATTCAGAATCAGAATCTGGAAACATTAAAAGCCATCATTGCTGTGTAGCCTAAAAGCTGCAGCGCCAATGCCTTGCAAAAGTATTCACACCCCTTAAAGCTTCCCACATTTGGTCTTGTTGCAATCACAAGCTTTGGTGTGCTTCATTTGGATTTCATGAGCTTGATCAACATAAAGTAGTCCATAAGGGTGAAATGGAAGGAAAATTATTTGTGGTTTCAAAACTGAGCTTTTTGGCCTACATGCAAAACACTGAGTGGCGGAAAGCTAATGGGAGTCACTCTAAATGCAACGTCCCTGCTGTGGAAAGTACCGACTGAGAGGGATTAAACACAGAGTTTCTTCTGTAAAATAAGCTTTAAAAACATTCATCCTTTTCTTCCCGTTTCACAATTATACGTTACTTTGGTTTGGTCCATCACCTAAAATGCCAGTAAAAAACATGAAACCTTTGTAACGTGACACGGTACAAAGGTGGGAATACATTTTCAAGGCACTATAAATATTATTGCTTCCTGTATTTATTTTTATTGTTTTTGTGATTTGCTATTCCATTTGCAATGTTTTATATTTCAAGGCAGAGTTTTAACTTTGTACTGACAACTAGGGAGCTAACCCTTTAAAGCTGATGTGTACTTTTTTAAAAAAAAAAACAACACAACCCTCCCAGAGCTGTAAAGCTGCTCTCCAGAGCCTCCTCAGCAGTCTGTTTACACATCATTACCAGCTAACACTTAAAACTGAAGAGAATTTTGTCAGGGAGGTGTCGAGGGTACGGGATGTCAGAAGGAAGCAGGATTATATGTGTGTGTACGGACCTGGGGGTGGGATCCTCAAAGGGGAGTTCACCCGTCTATAAGGCTCCTGTCGAACAGGGATGGGGGAAGATCTCAGACTGGCATGGGGAAGATCAGAGAGAGATCTGCAGAGAGACAGGTATAGCGGTCAGCAATAATTCAGCAGCAAACGTTGTTGAAAAGAAATGTCAATTATCTCATGTTTACATCAGAGTTGGTTGTCTAAAGGTTTTAGCTACATAAAGGATGCGCACCAGGACTTTAAAGAGCTCTAGGAGTTAATTAAAGGTAGTCCATACTTGTATCTGGTGGTGTCTGGCAGGGGGCTCTCTCTGCGTGGAGGTGGGGACGCGCTGCGGTCGGAGTCGGACTCCGACACTGGCTTGCGTGGTCGTGAGGAGGAGGTCCAGTTGTGTACAGGAGAGGATCGTGGGTTTGGGAGGGTGGACATTCCCGAAAGAGGTCTGCATAAAGACACAAACCATCATTAATCCAAAATTAGTTGGTACATTCCAAAGGGAAATTAAATGTTGTTCTAACTCATGTTAAAGGAGTTTCTCCAGCAGGTATTTACGTTATGCATCTTAATCATTTTATTATATTGGGATCAACAAAACAACTAGAATACAATGTTTCAGAGAAACCGATCAAGCTAATGCAGATAAATTAAAGAGAAAAATAGAAACTTGAAACTCTAAAAAAAACTACAAATATATTTTACAATGACTTAACGACATTGGTTAAGAAGCATCTTCTTAAAACATTTTATATCTAAATGAATAACAACTGACTTGTATTTGCTGGAGTCCTTCATTTCTGGACTGACTCTCCTGATGGGAGGAGGCGGAGAAGTGCTGTGATCCGATTCTGACTCCGATGGAGCTGAGGAGACATGGTTTCACAATTAGCTACATAATAATAATAATAATAATAATAATAATAATAATAATAATAATAATACAATTATTTTGTCTTACTGCCTACAGATGATTTGTTTTGTAAGTGGTGCTTTTAATGCTACACAAAGCTCCCAAGCTCTGTGTTACCTTTAGCCTAACTCGTCTTTTTTTAAGCAGGGAACACCAGATGATAACTAAATGCGTATTTCTGAAAAGAAAAGGGATTTCCTGCAGAATGTACCTCTGCGAGGGGCGTAGCTTCTGGGAGGAGGCCGGGTCAGAGTGGAGCGTACAGGTGATGGATCCCTGGACTTGGCTCGTGGAGGTGGCTCAGCTCTGGTTCTGGGTTAAAAGTGTTTACAATGATTAAAAAACAAGAAGCAATGAATACATTTTTTAATTTCTTTTTTTTTTTTTAAATGGTGTGGGTCTGTACCTGCGTGTCCGTTTCTCTCGGGTGTGCTGGCGTGCTGTTCGGCGAGGGGCGATGTCCTCCTCAATGTCTGAAATATCTGTTTTGGTCACAGAAAATAGTTTTGGTTAAAGAACCGGGACGACACGCCTCCAGAGATGCTGGTCTAAACCGCAGCCCTTTAAGATTCATCCTCCCACATCTCCGTGTGACAATGTGAGAATCCTACCTTCCAGCTCCGAGCTGTCGCCTCTGCGACGCTCGTCCTCGCTGTTGGCGGGGCTGTCGTCCACCTCAGGGATGGTGACCAGGAACTTGCGGTCGTCCCTGAGAACCGTCATGGTCAGCTTGCCCCGGCTCTTCTCCACCAGGTGCTTCGTCTCCAGAAGGGAAAGATTCTCTGTCGTCATGCCGTTGATCTATTTCAACATGGATGATCACAAAAAACGTGATTACGTTAATTTTCTCGTAATAAACACAATGTTTTCCTCATTTTGCAAACAGTCTGCAATAAATAAGAACTTGGTAGAACATCCAGAAATCTTCACCTTTAGAATTAGGTCTCCCTCCTGCAGCGTGCCTTCCTTTGCAGCCAGGCCGCTCTCGGTCATGTGCTTTATAAAGATCTGACTTCCCAGCTTCAGGCCATACTCTGCACAACAGAACAGGACTTAGCACTTTTAAGTTAAAAGAAACACCCCATTTGCCTTTCAAACTAGCACCAAGGAAACTCTTACCATCTGTGATCTTCTTTTTAATCAGCGTGGTTTTGATGGGTTTCTCTGGCGCTTGGTTCGGTGGCAGCCTCTTGTATCCGGACATCTGTGCCAGCGGCTCGCCGTAGCCGTTACGCTGAGGTGAGGAGCTGCGACCGCGGGGGTCGTAGCGTCCCGCGTCCCGATTGTCGCTGCCGTCAGAGAAGCGGCGCGTTCGTCTGGGAGGATCTGGATCCAGCAGGTTCGACTGTGATGCTGCCCTCGTTGGCCTGGTGGTGGCTGGGATCTGGATTTTCCGAGGCCGTTTTACCGTCTGTAGGACAAAAAAACAGAAGGCCAGTGAGATGAGGACTCAAATCCATACCATCTTACAGATATTTTCTAACATTGGAACCACAAACTTTGGTGTTATTTATTGGAATTTTATGTTATTAACCAACATGAAGTGTATAATATTTTTTTTAGAAATCCTTTTAAAAATAAACATCTAATGTGACGTGCATGTAATTAGCCCCCTTTGGGGCTAATTCGGATATCCCTAAAATTCAGTATATAGGGAAGGTGGGTCTTTGGTTCTCCACAACCACTATCGAGCTATTTCCTTCTGGATAATTTTCACCTAAACTAGTGCACTCTCACAAACTCCCACAGGTGCTGGGTCCCAGGTATTAAATGTTCACTTATATACAGAAAGGCTATAATTTATTTATTTATTTATGTTCTTTCACTTTCTTTTTTCAGGTATCACTTTACATATGTCAGCTTAAATAATAATACATATATGATTTAGCAATGGCATCTAGGTGTTACTCGATTGTATCTGTTGCTTTATGTCTGTTGGTTGTGCTGTTCTTTATGCATCTCTCTTTCCAGGTGATGGAGCAGACAGAGGACGTTTTATCACTCTCTCCCTTTTATCTCTTCTTTCTTTCACCTCTTCTCTTTTCTTACTTGTTCTTCCTTTACTCTCCCATTGTAGTGTCCATATAATTTGAATCTCTCCCTGCAGGAATCACAATAAAGCTATTTACAAGCATAAATCAAGTGGAGCATTATGGCGAAAGCTGTTTGCTCCACTTGTAAAAGCAAAATCTGTTGAGCTCTATTTGGCATTAAGATATCAATTCTTATTGCCACATTGCTAGACAGCACACTGGGATAAAAAAAAAAAATTCAGTATAACCAGTTTCCGACAGAAGTCATAACTTTTTAACAGAATTAAAATCTAAACAGCTATTTCCATATTCTGCCCCATGTCCAATTCTTGAAGACGTTTTCTTCAATAATTGCATGTTTTTTGTTGCATGCATTCATCCCGTAAGCCTGACCAGCTTCCTTGCTCATGCAGAGGATGCTGCCACCACCAGGTTTTTACAGTGACTCTCAGAGTGATGTGCAGCATTAGTTTCTGCCACTATCCCTTTGCATGTAGGTGATATAGTTGACTTTGGTCTCATCTGACTAGAGTGCCTTCTTCCTTAGGTTTGCTGACCGCTGCATGGCTCGTGGCAACCAGGACGTCTCTCTGCTTTCATCTACCGCACATCTACTAAAGTTGAGCACATTACTTGTAGTTCATTATAGAGATCCAACTTGAGCTGTGGATCTCTGCAGCTCCCCCAGAGTTACCCAGGGCCTTTTGATTGCTTCTCTAATTATTGCACTTATCGCCAAGCTCAACAGTCCAAGTAGGCAACCAGGTTTTGGTGTGCAGTTGTGCAATACTCTTTGCATTTTCCTCTGGTGGGCCAGAACAGTGCAGTGTGAGATTTTTGGATCATGGGGCATCGCTTTACGACATAACACGGTTTAAACTTCTCCACCACGTTCTCCCTGATGCATTTGCTGTGTCCTCTAGTCTTCATGATGCTGCTTGTTCACTAATGTTCTTTGACAAACATCTGAGGCCTTCACAGAACCGTGTCCTTCTTAGTGAAATTTAATTGCTCACAGCCAGTCAGTTCATTAGCTAGGGGACTTCAAGTAAGCAGTGAACTGTGTTAGTTCACTGCTTACTAACAATTAAAATTGGGTGTGTAAGAGTAAAAGAGGCTAAAAAAAAACAACAAAAAACAAACACATTTTCCCCCCTGAAAAGTCCAGTTACCTCTGATTTAAACCCATTTATGAAACCCGTTGCCATGACCTGATAACTGAGGATTTGCACAGGCGAAGCCACATTTGATTTAATTTAGTAAAAAAATATTAAATCATTTTCCTACAACTTCACATTCACACAGTGCTGATCAGTCACATAAAATCCCAATAAGACACACACTGAGGTGTGGTTGTAATTTCACAAAAAGAGATACTGGGTGAAGGGTGTGAATACTTTTGCGGGGCGCTTGGGCTTGTCCAATACTCACTATGTTTGCCGTCTTTCCACATGACTTGAGGACCTGAATGGTGTAGTTGGAGTGAACGTTTTCCATAGACGTTCCATTGACCATGACAATCTGGTCTTTGTTGCTACAGAAGAAGCATAAGCAACCATATATAAGTCTATTTCACCATGTTTTATGCAAGACGTTTAGTCATATCAAAAGAAAAAAAAAAAAGAAAAAAAAAAAACACGTACAAGAGCCGTCCCATTGCCGGCCCAATTGGCAGAACATCCGACACCACCACAGCTGTGTCTCCGGTGTCCGGGTGAGGCTTGTCTTTCCCTCCGGACAGAGCAAAACCAAAGCCCACCTTTGGGTCCTGCCATGACGAGAGAGAGAGATAAAGAAAGAGGGCTGAGATAAGGAGAAAATGACACACAGCACATTAAGGGCAGAGAAGGAATGCAGCAAAATGAGTGGGTAGAAAATGCAGCCAAAGTGGGAGATGGAACATAGATAGAGGGAGACGGAGCACATTCCAGCGGCAGGATGGGGACGAGCCAGTCGGTGCTGTGGGGCGCAGCAGGGTGTGTCTCTGAATTCCTGCTCTGAAACAAGATGTCTGAATCACGGTCCACCTTAGACCCCGACATTCCCTGACAATGGCCTTGAGGAACACCCAAGCAACCCGTTTCCACTAAAGCAGACAGGAATCAAGCAGTACTAAAGCCTGGTAGCAAAACGTTGTTCATGCTCGTTAATATCCCCCCCTCCTTTCATCAAAAGTCCTCACAGATACGTCATCGGGTTCTCATAAAGAGGCACTTACTTTGTTTAGTGTTATCGTGTGCTGCTCCCATATCGTTAACTCATCCATGCCCGGTTTCTGAAACGACAAAAAAAAAAACACAACAACGCACACAAATTACATTAGTAACTTTTGGACTTTGCAAAACATGATCTAAAATCGTGCAAATAGACATCATGATTACTTAATGCGGTCATGTAGCGCTGGATTTTAACGGAGGACAGTTGAACCTGATCCAAAGAGAAAGGCTGTTTGTTTCGACTCAACCTGATACGAGCGTGCTCACACCTGTTTCAATCCTGCCTGACCGGTTAGGGGGTGGAGCTACCTGGTATGTGGATCTATGCACTCACATCGGTGACAAGAGGACAACAGAGGACAGGCGAGACGTTTTAACTCAGAAAAGCACATGCAAGAAAGAAGAAAGGAATACAGATAAAAATACTGTCCTGATCTCTGAGTCTAATGTTTCTTTGCTCAGTTATCAGCGTCACTAATGTGCGATGTGTGATGTCAACAGATTACATTTTTAATCTGACCAAAAGACCACCCCACCCCATAACACACACGGAAACTAGAGAAACACGTAGAAAGAACAACAGTTTGGCATTTATTGCTGGATAAAGATTGCTGAAACTTCTGCACTTTGTGACGAGCTATTTACAGTTTCGGTGTGACGCAGTTATGCAGCCCATTTCTGTGCTCGCCTATGTAAACAGTTACTGTAAAATAACTCAGCCACGGAGGACACAGAGGCAGGGTGTTTTCTAAGCTTTCTGTTGGCATAACTAGGCAAAAAACATAAAAAAATATTAATTTTAATCACAATAATCACAATATTAAGAAGAGATGCGATAATATTGGTGAATACTGCAATACTGGTATGCCTTGCGAGAACTAAGCAAATATTTGAACAGGGCTCTTGTTGTCTTGCTTTGGGTTTCCTAGCCAACATTGGCCCCAGATAATCAGCAGCTTGTCCAGATTCTGGGAAAAAAAGTCATTATGTCAATCTAAACAACGAGGTTTTATTAAAAAGATGCGTCAGGTCAGCATCTGTTTTTTTAGCATTATAACTATTTAGTTATAGTTTCTCAATGACCTGACTAGCGTACCACCTCTTTACCATCTAATCTGAACCATTCTAGGCTGCATTAAAAACTCAGTGTAACCAAAAATTAGGGCTGGGTATCATCTAGGATGAGCCGATTCGATACGATTCTCGATACACAGCTCACGATACGATACGATTCTCGATACACAGCTCACGATACGATACGATTCTCGATACATAGCTCAGCTTGCTTTGATTCCAATATCGATATTTATTACTTTGAATTAATGCTCAGTGATTCAATCACCAAAATCAGCCAAATATTATGTTTATGTTCTATTTATTGATCACAGACATATTAACAGGAAAATAAAGTGCATTTGCTTCAATGCATTTAACGTGTCACAGAAACCAAAAATGTGCCCAAACGTCTGATTTTAGGGACAAAGGAGCTTCTAAAATCCTGTCGGCCGTTCCACAAATTCGTCTCACTTGTTCTCCTTCGCTGTGAACTGTAATGGTTGCGCTGTAATAACGCCCCCTAGAGGTTGGGATGTATATCGATATTGAAAGCCAGAATATCGATATTAAATCGTTTTTAAAAATATCGATATTAATCTTTATATCGATTTTTATGCACAGCCCTACCAAAAATGTTACAACCATTAGAGAGCCTCAATGAATAATAAAATTATTCACAAACACTTATTGCAGCCAAAGTGGTTCTACGCAATATGCACATTACATAGAGTGATAATAATAAGTTTGCAATGTATTGTGTTATACTGCGAAATGCAGAAACACCCAGTTGGCAGTTATCAGGTCAATTTAGCCCCAACAAGAGAGAAGGGTGAAAAACTGGCCTCTTTTTTTATGTATTTACATCAACAGTTCTTTAAATTTAAATCTTTTTTTTTTTTTTTTTTTTTTTTTTACATGTCCGTCATAAAGCTTTTTGTTGGAAAGCATCAGCATAAAATGGTGACGACTTGCCGGACAAAATGAGGCGGAAATGCCTTGCATGATTAGCATTTTTCCACAAACAGGCCAAACGAAGCGCGAGCTGAGCGTGATCTAAATTTACTAGCAAATAAACAGAGGACGATTCTTGTTACAGAAGAACAGGTAAAGCAAGAAACTCGCTATAGAGTCAAAAACTGGTTCAAACGCTCAGAAAAAAATGCAGGCCATACTACAAGAGCTACACACTGACATTTCCTTTGATTCATCTCCCTTCTGGGGACTCATTCACAACTTTAAACGACCTAACTCTGCACAGGTAGCACCAAAACGACCAACATCTTCCTCTAAAGCCCGTTCATGAGAAAGAAGCAGAGATGCTGCGATCAGGATTTACTGAGTGATGCCACCTGTTCTTTGATGTCGGATATGATCTTACTTTATAAAGGAACAAAACACGTCCACACTCATTTCTGTAACCTTTGTGTTATTTCAGCAAATAACTGTAACATGTTTTTTTTTTTTTAATAGGGATGCTTGTTTTAGACACAACAGAAAATGAAGGAGTTATAAGATTATCACTATTTGTATGCATCAAAGCAAATGTCTTTTTCCTGAATTTATTTATTTTTTTTCTAAACTCAGAACACACTGCATCAAAACATGTCATTTGTTGATGTTTTTACAGAGTGGAAAACTTAGTAGTTTCTGCTTTGATGCAAATCATGAATAAGAAAACAAAAAAAACAAAGTATTTGACCTTTTCATCTCTGGTCTTTTTGACCATTTGCTGTTTCACTTGTAAGTCGCTATAAAGAGTTCTTCTTCTCTCCAATTAGTTTTTATGTGTTAAAATCATTTTAATTTACTTATTAGGGGGTAAAACCACAACTAAAGCCACAAAGAAGACAGAATATTTTTGAGCTATATATTTTAGTGATCTAATATGTGGGCTACCCCACTGTTTTTGGCCCATTTCTTTTTCTGCTATATATTCACCTCTAGTAACAGATCCCTAAAACATGATGTATTATGCCGATGACATTCAGCTGCACTGCTCCTTCAAGAATAATGACTTATTCAAACAAACTACCTGAATTACTTAAGTGCTTAAAGGAAATTAAAGCCGGTTAAAAAAATCTCCCTTAAACTAAACTCTGAGCAGCTGAGTGTCCGATTGTTGCAGCAGAGAGCAGGGTTCCTCTGATCAGGAGGACACAGATTTTTTAATTGTCATCCAATTTCTTTTGACCAAACGCTACTTTAAACTCAGATTAAACTAGTTTTCTGACACTGAATTCACCTTTTGAGAAACATTTCCAAAACTAAGAAGGTTGGTGTCAACATAGGTACTGGAAATAATTATTCATACTTTTATTTCTTTTTGCCTAATGTATAGCTCTTTAGATATCTGGCAGCAAAAAACACCCTTGATTCTTTTGAGCTGATCCGAAACTCTACAGCAATACTCTTAGAAGGAGCTCACATATCACTTGAAATGGTTAACATGTTCATATTAAATCCTGACTTTAGCCGTCAGAGCTCTGCATGGTCAAGCTCCTTCCTACAAGCAGTTTACCACATTTTTATGGCCTCACTCCTTGACGCGAGTGTCACGGGTTCGAGTCCCTTCATTCCCTTCTTTTTTCACCCATTTCCTGTCAAATAAAGGCCTCTAGAGCCACACAAATAAAACCAAACAAAAGGAAGAATCTACTTGTAGTCCAGAAAACCAAACATAACGCTTGAGGAGATCACCCTTTAAAACGTCCACTATGGAAGGAGTCTTCTTTGTTTTTACTTCATCTTGAGAGGCTGAAGTCTTTGAAAATGCGACTGAAACAAGAAACTTACTCAAATGTACTTATGTGATTCTGAAATACAACTTCAGAAGCCCTGTTACTTGTAAAGTGGGTGCTTTATAAATAAAATGTACTTGCATAGGATTCTTAAAATACTTTGAAAAGATGAGGATCAACAGAGGTCGACCTTTGGACAGGTGGCCGACTGTTTGACTTGGTTAATCATAAACTTGGAAAAAAATCACCAAACTAAAACGCTCTGCTACTTGATTTTCTGCCCAGCTACCATTTTAAAATAACTTGACCCTGTTACACGACGTTTGGGTTTTTGTAGTTTCATTGCAGTTTCTTAGCTGCATTCTCCTCTCAACAAAACAAGTTCAAGACTAAAAGCTCGCTCAGAGGTCAAAATGAATCCTCCGAATGCCTCAGCCCATCCCAAAGGAAGCAAGAGTGCCCTGAAAAATGAACCAGGAATGACCCGCAGTAAAAATCAAAGAAGGATGAAAGCGCAAACACAAACAAGAGCATAAATCTCCTACTGAGAGGACTGGAAAGGAGGCCAACTCGACTGCTGAGCAGACCTACATTTACAGCAGAAGTACCAAAGTACCACTGCTTTAAGTAGAAAATCACTACTTCTTCAATGATTTTAATATATTTTCTCCCGCATGTCAATGTACCAGAGATTTTTCTAGAATATGCGTTAAACTACAGGAACAAACCCAGTTTTGTTCACCTAAAATCAAACTTTTTTTTTTCTCCTTGTGTCCAGTTGGAATAAAAAGAGCAGAAGCACAGATCTATCCACAAATGTCACAGAGCGACAATCACCCCAACACAGAATATCCTCAGCGATGTAACACATATATAAAAAAGTAGTTTAACATTTCAGCCGACTAGTTATTAGATCATACCTTATATTCCTCATTCCCTTTTTAATCCTGATATTTAGAAACATTGCTAATCTTGCATCATATGGCGAGAACAAGTGTTTATCTCCCTTTCCACTTACCATGTGATCCTTAAACCTCACTTCCATTTTCCACCGGGGTTTCTAATCTGAACAAAACACCTGCAGCCCCAAGCTCTCAAGAAGCAGCTTGCTCTTCATACTCCATGCGCTGCCGAACACGCGACGCAAACACCCGGACCTACGGGCGTCCGGCAGCAGGTTCCTGCCCTCGGGGTTTTCACTTCTGCACGGACGGAGTCTGCAGTCCGGCAGAAACCTGATCCTCCCGCTGAAATTATCTGTAACGTGACCAGCTCTGGTGGTTCTCCCTCTCCCAGCAAGCGAAGAGAGAAACGTTTCAGAGACCTCACCTGGAGAGCGGCTCCTCCCCCTCGAGCCTTTGCCCGCTCTCCTGGTCTCCATGGAGCTCTCAGATGGTAGCGGATTTAAGGTGGAGCTGCGCTGCCTTCGACCTTCTCTCAGGCTCACATCGACACAAACACAACCTTAAACGGGACCACTACTGTAATCAGACATGCTGGTCCATCAGGGCATCAGCGCTAGCAGTGAGAAGGACTTTAAACAGCTGATTGTGAAGTTAAACATTAAAGGCATTAAAACTTGAACTGGTCTCCAGTGTCAAGGCGCCGCTTTTAAGAAAATAATGTTTTCAAAACTGCAAACCATTACCGTCATATTGCCAGGATAGTTTAAAGTCCTTTCAACGTGATAGCAGAGAAACTTTGAAGTGATCGGGGTTTTCTCTGGCTGTATGAAGCATAGAGTAAAGCTGGGATCCCCCTCCCCCACCTATTGCTCTGCACTATCACTCAGCAGGCTGGAAGATTATCAGACCTGCATACAATAAAAAATAAAGTTGCTTATTTGCAAATCTTTCAATGCCCATATTTTTGTGTCATTAGATGGAGTAATATTTTGTTATGTTATAGGATCTAACTTTTTCCAGTAGCAAAAATACTGATTTCTTTTTTTTTTTTTTTATAAAATTTGTTTGTTGTAAACATTTTCCTTATTAGTCACTAATCTGTAAACAGCTTGTAAAACTTAAAATTTAGCCCATAACTGAATAATTATTGAGATGATTTATATACGTTTTACTCGGGTCACATTCTAATATTCGGCCTTGAACATTTAAACTGATATTTAGTCGCAACAGCGTCCTGGCTTTTAGTTGCAAAACAGGGCAGCATTGCTGCAGGTGCTGCTGGCTTCAAATGCAAATGTGGAGAGCAATACCTTCCATATATTTGAATTCGGAAAGCTTGGAAAAACACACAGCAGTCCTATTATTCACTTTTTAAAGTTCAGGTTTTTCCCCCCCAAGTTCATGTCTGTATTCTAACATTTTGCTGAAGCAATTTGTCTAAACTGTGATAACATGACCTTTTGGATTTTAACTGACACTAAAGTTGAGTTTTATTAGCTGAAATGTCACCCCGTAATGTTTGCGGTATAAGCACTTGTTCAGTTTAGCAGACAGGAAGAAGTGTCATTGAGCTTTAAGGCAACATTGCTAACAACTGATTACATTTAGGGTGACCCATTCACTTACAGGCACCACCAGCAGAGGCGGCGGCTCCGGGGGTACAGAGCCAAAGTTTTTTAGCAGCTTGAGCCGCTGTGTCAGTTTCATGATGAAAGCAGCTCTGCAGTCCTCTCCTCTTTTTCAGTGTCTCCACTTGTGTGTCAGTCAGACAAGGACCCGGTCACTTACACCAAGACACCAGAAACGTGTAGTAGTCAACAAAATAGTTAGAAACTAGATAAAAGCTCTCGTCCACTCTTTCCAACAAATAATCCAGATGTGTCCGTCAATCCAGAACGGCACCGAGGATTTCCTTAGAGCGCAGGCTCTATAAAGCCAAACGGGTCCACTCGCTCCCAGTGCTGGTGCTGCAATGTCTCCTGGTCAACTTTTCCTCAAGGCTGCGGCGGCTGCAGGTCCCGAGCTGCTGGCCGAGTTTCAGTCTGCTAGGGGCCATGGTTACGACGGAGGAATGAGAGCACTGCCCTGTTAATAATTGACGGGCTGTTTGCTCCAGCGTAGATCGTCTGGCCTGGAGTTAGGTGTCCCGGCTTCCTACAGTGGCTCTGCTGTGTCTCGGGACCAGGAAGGGGCACCGTGGCAACAGCGAGCCTCGATGTTATCTCTGTTTGGTGGTTAACGTTTATCCACGCCCCGGAGCGTGGGAGTGCCGCCCGCCGCAGTCCTGTTTTCTGGTAATCAGTGCCCGGCCTCTTTTAAGGCTACAGTGACCTGTCCCTAACCTACCTGCACCGGAGGGGGCAGGTGCAGAAAACAAGTCACCGCTTCTGTATTCAGAAAGGCTACACTTACAATAACACAGTTTGCCTGGGTGTGACAACTGGCCCTCTGGGCGAAAAACAGCACTGATTGCAGGTGAATTATTAATCTGACGGGAGGAAAATAAGAGGAAGACCTGCAGCTAGCTCTCTAACATAAAGCAGGAGTTCCCCCTTGTAATCAGAAAGGTAATTGCTTATTCTTTGTTTGCCAAGCAGCAGAATCACTCGGGGGGATTGTTGGCCACTCCTGCTGGAGGTCCGACATGCAAACTACCTGCTCACTAATAGGGAGCGCCTTCTCTCCCTGGATGCTATCTAAGAGCTCAACTTAAAACAATGAACAACAGTTTGTTTTAGACCCCCCCCCCACCATACAAACAACTTTTAAAACATTTGAAGGTAAGTAGGCAGGGAGGCTCGGGTGTTGTGGGAGGCACTGAGCTGTGAAGGACCAGTGGTTAGCGGGCAGCGAGGAGCAGCGAGGCTTCTCTGTGTAAATATCCACCTTCCACCACAAACACTCCAGAGGTTTACAGAGCGGCTGTAATCACACAGACCAGGACTTTTCAGCTTCTACCTTAAGCGTTTTTACCCACGGAACGCTGTCAGCAGAGCAAACACTCGTTTTACAGCTACCTGGACTGCTTTGCAGGCGCCCCCGCAGGGTTGTAAGGCAATTCTCCGCCTTAAATTAGAGACGCGGAAATCAATCAGACATTTTTCAGTCTGTAAACCACTCAACTAAAAGTGAATCATGTGATGCAAAATCATTGTTAGGGATATATGCATTGACGGATAAAAGGGGTTCATTTTAATCTAAAAAATTATTTAAGTTGGAATACAGAATATTATTGCTACTTTCAAAGCATCTTCTGCAAAATGTAAAAAAAAAATATACTGTTCTTTATGTAATAGACCTCAGGGGAGAAACAGGATAGGTCAAAATCAAACAAAAAAAAAAACAGAAATCTGTATTTAAAAGCCTGATAAGTGCATCTTTACTTAAGATGCAGATAAGAGCTGCCCAATAAAACAGCACATTCTTGACTAAACAGAGAAATTGCCCCTTGCTTTACTTTACCTACAAAGCCAATTTCTATGAAATTCTCACTGCACTAGGACACACTAGGTATAAAACACAACCAGGTGTTCAAAAACTGTTCAAGAGTAGGGAGGGATTGTACAAATTAAGGGGGGGGGGGGGGGGGGGGAATTCAGTTTAAAACATGCAAATTCAGAACTAGTAGAAAACTAGTGTGTCAGTATGCAGAGTTAAACTGTAGAACAACGGTGAAGTAAAGCAAGGTCCAAGCATAAAACTGGACAAATTATCATAGTAATGTGGTAATTACTGGATATAATGTGTGTTCTTATTAGTGCTAGTTTGATGTTTTTATTACACTTCTAAGCAATAATGATTGAAATATTGACAAGTATTCTATGTATCACAAGTGTGTATATGTTAATGTATAAAATAAGGATTAATGAATGAAATTACCTATATCTCTCTCATTCATACATACATACATACATACATACATTATTCATTAATTCTTTTTTGTTTCACTTCTACCCTTCCCTTGAATAGGTAAACACTAAGGTTTTTGACATAGTGTGGCATGTTGTAAATGTTCTATAAATAATCCAAGTAAAAAAAAAAAAAATAGAAAGAAATGAAACATTCCTCTCCAGCTATCTAATTCACCTCTTTAATCCTTACAGGATGGCAGGGAAGCCACTACTAACCTAAAAGAACCAGTAGGTGAGGGACTGGCTAAACCCTGGACAGGTCCCCAGTCCATCAAAGGATCAACAACCACACGAAACAACACACACAACAAAGCGACACCAATTAACCCGACATGCATGTTCTGCGCTGTGGGAGGAAGCTAGAACAGGTGGGGAAAACCTATGTATGTATGGAGAGTGTGCCACTCCAGAACGCCATACAAAAACATTTGAATACTGCATCTATAAAACAACAAACACTAATTTACTGATAATTTGCTTACATCAATGTTTTGGGTCAACGCTGACTTTTCCCCCATAGCAGCTGCTGTTTCTGTTACCTTCATCTAAGGCGGGGGATCCCAAACCTTTGAGCCTTCAACCCCCAAAATAACAGTGCCGGAGATTGGCGACCCCATTTTTTTGGCGAATGGGGAAGAAAAATGTGTGGAAATTATGAGAATAAAGTTGTAAAAGTACAAGAATAAAGTAACCTTTTAGTAAGAACTCTTCCAAAAAGGTGCTGCCTTCCCCCTGCGTTAAAACGACAAACGTGGAGCATCTCGTAAAGTTATACTTTGAATCGTCTAGTTACTGAAAAGTGCTTTATAAATGAACTTGCCTTGATATTGGTTTCACAAATAAGCAAATGTTAAATCTTTTTTAGCACGTCAACATCAAGTCATCTGGTCGACCCCAAAGCGGTGTCTCCCGACCCCCCGTGGGAGTCCCGACCCCCAATTTGGGAACCCCTGATCTAAGGAAGAACCCAGACTTGACAGCTACAGTGGACCCTATAGGAGGAAAGACAAGAATGGACACAATGCAGCAACATTCTCACCTATATACCTCGTTTGTGGCTTTTAGATTTCCTGTATTTTGTTTAAATGGTCATCAAGTATACGTTCATATTTTTAAATGATCTGTAGCACTTGACAGACAGCAGCCAGAGCTCAATATCTTGGGCTAATGAATCATATTTTTAATGTAATTTTCCTCTTTGTCTCCATTAATTACCAAAACTACAACGTTGACGTATTTCCCTTTTTATCAATTTTAAGTGGTAATCAGGAGGTGATTCTTTTGTCAGCTTTAAATCAAAAAACTTCTCAGTCAAGTGGTTTGATGTAAAACCCTCTTGAGTCCCGGTGAACTTTCTAGAATGAGTCAGTTCATCTGATCCAGATCCAGATCAGATCCAGATCTGATTCCTGGTTGGCTACAGAAGAGGCAGAGCAGGACGGAATGAAGCCGAAACTATTGTGAAACTCCGTGGCAGGCAGGTAGAAACTTGTAAGTGTAGCAGAACCAGTAAGGCGAGTGGAAGTGGGGACAGAGGGGAAGGGAGGTGGGCCTGCAGCTGTCACGGTTCAAATCCACGAACAGCAAAAAAACCCTGCAGCCGGCCTTCACAGAACACACAGAAACCAGCCAGAACACGGAGCAAATGGACCCAATTCAACATAAATACGAAGCGACACCGGCACCCAAGTAAATGCGAGCAAACTGTCAAAAAAACAACAACCTCTTTTCAACCTTTTATAATAATGTAGCCCAGTCTGGACTTAAAAGAGCCGAAAATGTCCAGAGAGACCTGTTTGACTGACTCCAACGAGTTGAAAATAAAAGAAAGGAACCATTTTAGTTCCAGTTCAATAAAACACCTGTTTCTCCTGTTCTTCCTAAACGCTTTCATTTGTTGTTGTTGTTGTTGTGTGTGAATGTATGTGTTTAAAGCTGGTAAAACACCAAAGAAACTAACAAACCTGTTGGCCTCCGCTGGCTTTCTCTCCGTGTGAAAAAGTTGTAAAAGTTCTCGTGTCAAGTCCTCTCAGCGGTGTCGTTTTGTCCCTTTGGCTGTTTGGTTCCTTTCTAAAGTTTCACTGTAATCTTCGCGAGCTCAGGTGAGCGAGGGGGGCGTGGTCAGGACCTGCGCTCAGTTTCACGACGTCATGACGTGTTTCACTCAACGTCAAAAGGAAGGGGTTTACAATAAAACACCACGTACGTCTCAGGCATTTGAAATGGACGACACCTGAGTCCAAATCACTTTAATTAAACTTTTTTATAAAAAAAATGTATGTGCTTTAAAAAGCAAGATAACAGATTATCTCATGTTTAAACTGCTGCTAAATCTATTTCTCCTCTAGGCTAATGTTTTACCATGGTAACTGGCAATAATAATAATAATAGTAATAATAATAATAATATTAATAATCTCATGACACAAGTGTGTGTAATATTATACTTCAGTATTTTTTAAAAACACAAACAAAATCCTGTATGAGTGGAAAACCTACATTGTCTTATAAAAATAACTCATACTCATACTCATTTATTCATGCTGCCACTATTTTACTGGGATTGTGCGTTATGTAAAAATGACCGCACCTGTCAAATAGAATGAATGTAACCCTTCTTGTTTAAAGCAGATAAACATCTGAAACTTTTCTGAATAAATCCTTTTGGTCATCGTCCTACTGGGAGATCTTCCAGAATTATTCTGTCAAAGACATTCACACAGCATCATGCCGCCGCCACTTTGCTTGTACCATATATATAATTTTCTTTTATTCTCATCTGACTGGAGCATCTTCTACATGTTTGCTGTTTCTCCTTCTTGCCTTCAGGTAAACTTCTTGCAGGATCTTTTAATCTTTCTTTCCACATTAGCTTCTTTTTTTTTCTCTCCACTTTTGTGGAGTGTGGGGTTAGTTATCCTATTCACAGATTTTTCCGCCTGTGCTGTAGATTTCATCCTCTGCTAGGATGGACAGGTCTTAGTCAGTTTGCGTTTCCATTTACAGACAGTGGACCGAACAGTCTGCTGAGATTTCCAAAGCTTGTTCTCTGAGACCACCACAGAATATTATAGAGCAGAGGTCACCAACATGGTGCACCGAGTTGCCCCCGAGGACCACAGGCCTGTTCTAAAAAAAAAAAGCACAATCCACCAGAGAGCTGCATCTAAAACTTTATTGTATTCCGTTACTCTTCTTGTTTATTCACACTTGCATTTATACAGACTTAAAAATAAAAATATATCTAAAACAAAGCATGAAAAATGTGTTTATTTTACATAAAGTTTAGGTGAACTCAGACTCTTCTAGTTCAAAAGGTCAGCACTGGTAGCCCTTCGTATGACACAACAGCAATGAAGTAGCCCTCAGTTTCAAAAAGGTTGCATGACCCCTGGTATAGAGTACATTTCAAGATCTTGGTTTCGACCTGGAGAGCTCTGCTGCATGGACAGACAGCAGTCTATGTTTCCCCCACACCCCCATTAGGGCTCTGAGGTCCAGTGATCAAGACCTGCTGATTGTCCCTCACACAAAAGGGGGACACAGCTTTCTCTTCTGTGGATCCAAGACTCTGGAACTCCCTTCCTCGGACTCTGAGATGAGCAGTGGTTTCTTTTTAAAGGCCAGCTTAAAACATATCTTTTTAAATCTGCTTGTCTTGTTTGTTTTTTTATATTCTATTGTAAAGCACTTTGTGATTTTTTTTTTTATCTCGACTGCCATATATATAAAGCTTTACTTACTAGAACAGCTGTATCCATGTTAATGCAGCAACCCAGAAATGGACTTTAAAAGTCAGCTCTACTGCAGTTGCTCCATTCATCCAAGAGAGGGAGCTCCGGGGACGTTTTTGACTGCTTAGTGCAGATTGTCATTATAATAGCGCTTCATGGCTAAATAAAGTGGTTTGTTCCCACACAAAATCCACAATACATCTTATGGGGTGCAACCCTGACGAACAAATAAGACTCCGCTTCAGCAATCTTCAAGTTTTTATTTGTTTACAAAGTTAAGATTGCAATTTCATATAGTCCTTCCTTTAATGAGTAGAAAACCTTTTCTTAAAGAATTAGTCGAAAGGCACAAATTTTACAATATATACATTTAGATCTAAATTATAAATATATAGAAAACAAAAGCAAAACCCAGAATAAAAGTGCTGAACACAGTTTTTGTCTTATTTTTTTTTTTACAGAAAAAATAGGCTTTGTTTAAAAATACATACAATCAGTAGCATGTTTTTTGTCTCATTTTTTTTTGTTGTTGTTGTTAGCAATAAATTATTTCAGAGTGATAACATTTATATATTATGCAAATGGTGAAGGAACGAGAAATATGATTACAGTATACAGAGAGCAATTGTAAAGAACAAGAACAAGTTTGCACTGCTCGATCATAGCCAACACAAACAGTAACTGGATTATGCCATTCTTAGTGCAAAATGATACACGATTAAAGGCCTAACTAAGCAAACAAAATAAAACTGCCATATATATATATATATATATATATATATATATATATATATATATATATATATATATATATATATATATATATATATATATTCCTCAAACATGTAAAGCTTTAATTTTTGTGACAAACAAAAACAAAAAATAAAGAGACGAAGAAATAAACACATGGAAAGCTTTTGCAGACTGACGTCTTGGAATGTGCCTGAAGAGAAATAGAAGAAATAGAAATAATAACTTCGGTGAGTTTTAACCATCTGGGAGAAGGGGGAGAGGCTAGGATCTGCTATTTGCATGTTAAAGAATAACCCAGGCGTGAACGAAATAAAAAAAAAGAAAAGAAAAATTGCATAAAAGCTAAACTGACCACAGAAAAGTACAATTTCTTGAAAGAAGGAGGCTTTGATCGTTGCCCTAAGATGGCATAAACATTTAAAATCACTGACATTTTCACAAGGACAAATAACAAACTCATCACATTAAGTCTCCAACATAAATACAGCAAGAGTCACAGCACAGAGTTAAGAAAAAAAAAACAAAACAAACAAACAAACCCAGAAGCATTAGTTAGATCACTGTTACAAGGGGAAACTATATAATCCTGTGAACGCCCTGACACGGTGGGTTTCTTCCTGAGATTGATAAAAGGTCTCCCATGTTGGAGCCAGTATCTTTAGGGGTGTCTGTCTGTGGATCGCTTTGGTATTTCTGGGACGAAGGGCGGAGCGAGCCGAGCGGAGAGGAGAGCGGGAGCTGAAATAAAACCCAGAGGCTGTACAGCAGTACAGAACAGTGCAATCTTATTTGGTGGCAGGTTATAATAAAAGTTTGTTTTTATAGCAATCTTCAACACAAGAAACATCCCTGACCAAAATATACCACTGACTATAATATAACATATCTAAAATCTAGAAATCCCTTAAATATAAATAACAATAGGATTTAGAATAGCAATGACTAAAACAACAAGAGCCCGTCACGTTCATCGGGTCAAAGTGTATTTTACAAACGTACATGAAAAGAGGATTCATACCATGCAAGTTCAACCGCGAAGCTTTGCCTGCTGAGCGTAAACCTGTTGGCGTGGGGTTTTTTTTTGTTGCTTTTTTTTTTTGTTTCAAAACTATTGTATTGGTTATTGCTTTTTGATAAGTTGAACTTCTGGCAATTTGTCACAAACCAGCTACAGTGCATCGTTTTCACACACACGGAGAAGAACCAGATCTCAGGAGGGTTAAAAGAAACGGTGAAAGCTGTCGTTTATAGACGCTATTAAAAAAAGGACAGAACTTTCTCAAATGGCTGCCGAACCTCTCTGCATTGGTTCCTACGTTAATGACAAGAGATGAATTAGACGAAAAAAACAAAAACAGGACTTTCTGTGTTTTCCATGGATGTAAAGGACTCGGGAAACTAGGCACGAGCTGGTTCCGGTCATCAGGGTTTATCGAGGTTTCGCAACAATATCCGGCTCAGCCTCCAAAACTAAGGTTTTATTGTCAGGGAAAGCGGTTTCTAAACGGAGCAACATGGTGCTGCTCCTCCCCCACCTGTTGCTGCTTCCATCCTAGTTGAAAGAAGGCTGGTTTTATTCGCTAATTCCTAAATAATAACACATCTATGGGATAAATATATATACTGTAATATATATTACTATGGGGCTGCAGTGGGTAGCGCTGCTGACTCGAGTCTGACCCTGGGTATTCCTACATGGAGTTTGCATGTTCTCCTTGTGCATGCATGGGTTCTCTCTGGGTACTCCAGCTTCCTCCCACAGTCCAAAAACATGACTGTTAGATTAATTGGCCTCTCTAAATTCTCCTTAGGTGTGAATGGTTGTTTGTCCTGTATGTCTCTGTGTTGCCCTGCGACAGACTGGCTACCTGTCCAGGTGTACCCCACCTCTCGCCCAGTGAACACTGGAGATAGGCACCAGCAACCCCTCTCAACCCCAACAAGGGACAAGCAGGACGGAAAATGGATGGATGGATAGACTACTAATAATAATACTACTGTAAAGTAGGGGGTAATTGTTTATTTTCTGTTTTAAATCAGCACTGTGTAACTTTTAGCCACTAGCGTAAACCTGTAACTTCCAAGATTAGCTCCAAGTGCTGCATATTGACCTGAAAAACCATTAAATATATCTGAAATTAACCTGACAATGGGTCAAAACTTACAAGGCGCTGCTTCAAATAAAAGCATTTTTTTTTTTTTTACGTAAGAATCCCAAACCAGCTCATGCCTAGTAGTAGAAACAAATTCAGAAGCGCTACAGACGCAAACACACACCAAGAAGACTCAGGGCATTCCCAATTTGAAACAGAATCTGCACCAGACGCGCTATGATCAGCCTCAGGAGGAAATAACAAAAAGCAACGGGTCAGGAAGGACAGAGACGAAAGGAAAAGAGCGGTAGAGACGTGAAAAATGAGGAGGAGGACATGCTGAGGACGCACAACGCGAAGCAAAACAGAAGAAGAGGTGCACCCAAAGACAGACAGTCCCGGTGAGAACGTGCTTCTCGGAGCGTAGTGTCATCCGTTTCACCCGATAACTCCCAAAACTCCCTGCTTCCAGCTGGCTGGGTCTCTACGTCCCGCCCACCGTGTGAATGCGTCCCACTCTCTGCATCCTAAAAAACCCCTTTCCTGGACCCGTTCCTCATCTTCCACCCAAAAGAGCAGCAAAGCAGACGGTCTGACACCAGCATACGCCGACTGAGAGGAGGGCGTCTTCCCGCACCCCGACACCAGCATCCTGTGACACAAACACCAGCAGACTCACCCACTCACTCACCCACTCACTCGTTCATGGGGTCAAAGTTAAATACAAATACACGTGTACTAGATTAAAAAATAAAACCGCCGCTCAGGAGTACAAATCTATACATTAGGCTACATGGATTATTAAAGACTGCATTTATAGATTTTTCTCTGAAGGCACTGTTTGCGACAGCAGACTGATCTTCCTCCCCTTCGTTTCCTCGCACTAGTGTTCATAGAAGCAGGGAGAGAACCTGGAGGGAGCGTGTGGAGGAAAATAAATGAAAACTGAGGCATTTCATGGCTAATCAGCTAAAAGATTTCACCCCCCCCCATTCCCTCGCTCTCTCATGTCAACCAGCTTAACAATTATCTTTTGTTTCACTCAAACCATGCTCAGCATACCTTAAAAAAACAAACAAACATAAAAGAACTTTCTAAGTCACTGAAAGTAACAGAAAAAAGCAAAGGTCATAAATAGTGAGAGGCATTTTAGAGCTTCCAGCAACTTCGCCCATCACACCTCGTACAACTCAGCAGCGGGATTCGTTTCTCCTTAAAGATTTCACCGCCTCAGCGAATGAGATTTGCGTTTTTTTGTTTTTGTTTCTGACAGCTCCCGGTTTCACTAAAAGGTGGTCATTTTTTTTACCCACTTCCTTTTTTTTTTTTGTGTGTGGGAATAAAAAAAAACAACAACAACAAAACAACAACTTTTAAAAGAGCTGCCTTTTTTTTTACTGTGAAGGGCACGCTTTGGTGCAGAAATCTGATCTCAACTGAGTCTGCCATCACCTCGGGGAGGAGGAGGGAGTCCAGCACAGGACAGGCAGTGACGTGACTATAGGCCCTGAGGGGGTGGGGGGGGGGGTTGGAGAGGAGAGGAGGGGACGAGTCTGAGGGTGCGATTCTGGACAGCAGCAAACAAGATGCGATCTGCTTTAAAAAGACACAACCGAACACCAAAAAAAAAAAAAAAAGAAAAAAACGGGACAAAATCCAGACAGTTTGTAACTATTCGAGCTCCTAGTCCTGCTGGCGGTACTGAATGACGGACTTGCGGTCCGCCCCAGCCTGCAGCATGCTGTTCAGAGCCTCGCGAACGTCCAGAGCGCCCGAGCTGCAGTGGCCGTTGGGTAGGGAGTTCGAGGGGGGGAGGTGGTAGGGGCCCGGGAAGCAAGAGGACGTGCTGGAGAAGAGGGAGGACGAGGAGGACGAGGAGGACGGCGGGTTGGAGAAGTGAGACGACGACGAGGAGGAGGAGGATGTGGAGGACGTACAGGAGGAGGTGGAAGACGACGGGTTGGCTTTCTGCGCGGACATGGGTGGGGACAGGGGCAAGCCGAAGAGATCTAGTAAGTCCTGGTTATTAACCAGCATGTTGGGGTTCTGCAGCTGCTGCAGGTCGAACGGGGGCGGCGGCGCCGTCTCCGTCGTCTGCTGCAGAGCCTGCAGGATGTGCTGCAGGTCCATCTGGGACGGCGGCGCCTGCACGCTCTCCGGCGAGTGCTGGAGGGCCTGCAGCAGGTGCGGCAGGTCGTTCTGAGGGGGCTGTGTCTGTGCGGCGCCCGACGTGCCTGCCGCCGCGGGGTTCAAGAGGGCTTCCAGATTAAAATCTTCCACGAACGCCGCCGGGTTGGCGGTCGTGCTGTCCGGGGACGAGGAGGGCGGGCTCACGGTCAGGTCCAGGATTTCATCCAGGGGGTTCTTGGAAGACAAGCTGGGAGCCGGCGTGAACTGGTGGAGGGGGAGCGACGGGTTCTTTTGTTGTTGGAAAGAGTTAAAAAACGGAGGGAATCTGTGGCTGACGGTGCCGGGCTGGCACACCTGGCCGTTGCTGCTGGACGAGGAGGAAGTGTTTGGCCAGCCGTTGTGGGTCCTTTGCTGGATGAGGTTCTGTAAGGGAAACATCGACATGCCGTGGGGGGGCTGCTGTTGCATCTCCTGTAACTGGGGGAAGCCCCCATGCTGAGTCCTCTGCAGGGCGCTGGGCGGCAGAGTCTGAGCGAGCGACTGGTTCGGCATGGGTTTGGAATTGAACAGGTTCTCCAGGAGATGCTTGTTTTCCTGCTCCATCTTCCGCATCTGCTCCTGCCGCTCCTTCTCTTTCCGCCTCTTCTTCACCTCGTTGTCCATCTGCAGCAGCTCGTCACGCACGCGGGCCACACAGTTCTCTGGGATCTTGATGCCTGTGTACAGCGACCATGGAGACGAGACACAAATCAGTCAATGCTTAAAAAAAACAACACAACTCTATTCAGGCAGACCGTTAATCGAAGCGTGGGATAACTTTACAAAATGATGAATTTACCGTTTTACCGCAACAACAAACTATATCGCATTGGGATTCTTTGCTGTAGACCAACAGAGCTTTTAAGCAGAAGGAAAACGACACATGGTTTTTAGCATTTAAACAAATAAAAATCTGAAACATATGGATTTGTGTTGAGCAGCCTATGAAGAGACCTGAAGCTTTTACCCGTTCCACTGCACAAAAACTTGGCTGTCCACCTACACTGACAGGCCTAGTAAGCACAGAAGCAGTCGAGAGTAACTCTAGAGGAGCTGCAGAAATCCACCGCTCAGGTGGGAGAACAATTTGCAACTACAACGCTTTGTTTTAAACAAATCTACTCTAACAAAAACAAAGCCACAAGCCATGTAGGGGACAACCTGAACGCACCATGCCAACACTATAACACGGCGGAGGCAGCACCATGCTGTTGGGACTTTCTTTTTTTTTTTTTTTTGCTGGAATAAAATCTGTTATCCAATGCTAAAGATACAACCAGAACAATGAAACTGTTTACATCAAAACATAATAATGTCAGAACGGCCTAGTCAAAGTCCACAGATCGTATCTGATTGAAATTCTGTTCACAGACGCTCTCCGTCTGATGTGACTGAGCTTAAACTAACAACAATGGGCAAAATAATTGGTGAAAATTATATCAATCCTGTTTCCTATTAACTTTCCAATTTACTCTTATGCAATACTTCATGTTTCTTTTTTATATAAGATGCCAAGAGTTTCAAATGGTTTGGAAATACAACCTCTGGAAATAGGCAAGAAAAATCTGTTTTTATATTTTCATGTAATTCTGGTGAAAACCACTCACAGGTATCTCTGAATCTCCTCTAAGCATCTTCACAGAGCCGTCTTATCCCTATTCTTCAGTTCCTCCGTGTTCCTATGCTAAGTTTATGCTTTACAAGCTAAGCTAAACTAAAGCTGGAGCCCTCGGCGCGGCGACAGGGAGAACCTCGGTTTGTACTGACCGACTTGCTTGTTGTGCTGCTTAGTTTTGAGGCGGACGATCTGCAGGATGCTGGAGCTGGTGATGTCCGATACCACGTCGGAGACCCGCTTCCACACGCGTAACAAAGCTCCACACAGCATGTGATACTGACGGAGGCGCATGCCCTGCAGACACTCCTGGCCCTCTTCGATTTTCTTACACTTCCCATTCCTGGAGGAAGCAGAGAGGAAACAGATAAGTGACATGCTCTTTTTTTATTACTCTACAACAGGCTGATTAAGGATATTTTTTTAACACTTCTTTATGATTCAAGTATTTTACAAAGCATTGGGAAGCGACGTGTAACAGTTAAGCCACCAGACTGAACGCTGAGGAGCCCGAGAGGAAGCATGAGCCGATAATCCTCGGGGATGGTGGGGATGTTTTTACTCACCAGTTGGCGTGGCTGCAGTTCTTGAAGGAAAAGGTGAACTGGTTCTCCCAGCACTCCTGGGCCTCCAGGTAAGAAACCTGAAACACCACACAGTCAGTACAGCTCAGCATGTCTGCAGACGGTAGACTGGAAAGCAGTCCACTAGGGGGCAGCAGACTCCATGCTGTGAACATCCACCTTCTTAACAGCATTTTCCAGAGACATTACTTTTTAAACACTTGTTAATAATGTCAGGAAGAACGCAACATTCATTCAAATTAAAGCAGAGAAACTATGATATAAAACAGAGACATTAGAAGGAAGTGGAGCTGTTTGCTTTAGCGTGTTAACTAACAGCAGTAGGCAGGCCCTTGTATTTGCCTAACCGGTTCGTCCGGTTCTTACCTTCTTGTAACGCTGCAGCAGGTTGCTGAGGCTCTCAGGCTGCGTCTGCTTGCCGATGTTGGGCTTGTAGATGTTGAAGTTTCTGCCTCGTCCCTGCTCGGCCAGCAGCACACACGGACTGTTACCTCGCAGCTGCACAGAGGACACGCGGTTTCAGTATTTAAGGCATTTAAAGCACACAGGGAGTCCATTCAGAGGCTTTGGGGAGTCTGGGCTGAGGAAGATGAACGGACCTTGTAAGAAATGTAGAATCCCTCATCAGGACCGGTGAGCTTCAGCGACCTGTTGTACGCCTCGTCCCAGGGCATTCCTCTGTCCACGCTGATCTGCAGGGGAAAGACATGAGAGTCAAGCGTCTGCTGTGACACTGAAAGACAGAAAATTATAAACACATGGCAAAAAAAAAACCCCAACTTTCTTAGGTTTATAAAAAAAAATCTTACAGTGATCTGAGAAATATCTACACACGACGCAGGGAGGTAGTTTCACTCAGAGAAAACGATCCTGCTGTCATTTTCTGTCAAAGCTACGCTGTTACCAGAGACTTTTCAGACCTCTACTCCGCCGATTTCTTCCTTTTTTAAAAACTCAACTTCTCGCCCTTTTTTCTGCTTTATTGCCGACTTCACCGTGAAGGACCCGTGATCGCCTTTAACACTTCTGCAGTCGGTCTCGCAGACGCCGCTGTCTGTGAGACCGCTGTCCGCTGGACGGGGCCGGCATCAAAATATGCAAAATGAACTTTCTTCTGAAGCCACATCAGTCGTTACACCTTAATCCCATTTAAAACATGCGGCTTGAGGTGAAGAGAAGAGAAAATAAGAGGGGGCCAGGACAACCCAGAAGGGCTTGTGGACAAAGGTTGCTGTCTCTGTGAGCTCCGTCCTGGTGAATTATGGGAAAAAACTGAGTCTATTAGCAAAATGAGGCGCCACTATGTGTGCAGAGTGTTAAAAATAATATTATTGCCCACTGGAAATACATAAAATCCCTCTTTGATGAGCAACCTTCCAGCTCCAACAACCCAGAGTCTGATTTAAAAAAGCCGTCCTGGATTATCAGACAGCCCCGTCTTTGCAGGACTCTTGTATAAACACAGGCGACTATAACCCCAGGAACCCCCCCTCTCTCAGCTTGTTAACACAGTCTCTGTCCACAGGTTTTAGTTTGACTGCCAACTCTTAAAAGTCAAGTGTAGGTTAGCCTGCAGCTGGCAGTTAAAAGCAAAAGATACTAGTAATTATCCTGCTGCCACCTGCAACTAGTATGTACGATGGGCTCCACAGCCCCTGGACTAAGCTTGCGTAATCACAGTCTTCCTGCCGGCGATAAAAACTCTACTACTCCTGTTACTGCTCCAGGTACCCGAGGGAGGTCACGAGGAACAGATTTGTTTCTTTCACACCAAAGTCTGATTTAATGCAACATTCGCCTGAAAGCCTCTGAATCCTCTCTGTTGTATTTTTATGTATAAACGACCGAGGGGCTTATAAGAGCGCTATGACTTTAACTGGATTTAGGGGGAAAAGACAAAATAAAATCTCAGCGGAGGACAAAAATACGGCGTATTGTGAAAACACGCTCTGTGTGATGCGTCAGTCTGCAGTCACGGTACATTTACATGTCCTTACGGTGGAAAGCTCTTCATGGGACCAGATATTACAGGCTACCTCATGTTATTGGGCCGAGATGACGTTTTAACTACGCAAAAAAAAAAGAGTCCCACGGCTGAAGGCAGCTGACGTACACCGTGAGGTTGTGCGGCGCCTACCTTGTAAAGAACGACCTGTCCGTCCTGAGGATTTCCGACTGTCAGGAAAGTCTCCTGCTTCTCCTCATAAATCTCGTCGTTGCCGGGGGCCAGATCTGGGAGAGTCACAAGAGAAAATAGAGGATGACTGTGAATCATCCTCAAACAGAAAACAAGCTCCGCGCCCACCAGACGCCGATTGTACGGGAACAAAAGAGCCGTAATCTTTGGCTTTCTGGGGCTATGCTCTGTTTAGCCCTGCACATTCGGTTTGTTTGAGCTCCACCTGAGACGCCGTACCTAGGATTCCCATGTCGTATTTGCCCTCCTTCTTGTCTTTCTCAATCAGGAAGTCGAAGTTATCCGTGAAGTACTGGAAGAGGTAGTTCTGCTTGTGGACCTCCAGGCCCAGGATGCGGTTCAGGAACTTGGTGATGCTGCAGTCTGGGATAAAGCAACACAGTGTTGGGATTAAACCTGAACCCCTATTCAAACTAAACGAACTAAAGTGTTTCTTCCTTACCTTTCTCAGTACTGATGCCGAAGCGAGGCTCCTTACAGATGATGCCCACATCCATCATTCCAACTTTCATGTCTAAAATGAAGTGCAGGAAAATGCTTTACTTGTCAAGACAACTGGGGACTATAAGCTGGAGGAAAACGTTCCCTCGTCACAGTCTTTACCTCTGAAGAACACTGAATCGCCGCCGGGGTATCCTTTGGGAGGGGGCACCTTGTTTTCTATGTGGCCGTTGATTGATTTGGTGATTTTATCCAGGGCCTTGGTACCATACTGCCAAAAGAAAATGTTCATGATCTAATGAGCGTACAGCAAAAAGAATGCGAATTTGAATATTTAAGGTGGAATATTACTTTCAAGGTCTCCTGGAAACACCCACCTTGTTCTCAAAGTTGTACTTGCTCAGGTCCCTCGATTCAGTGGCTCTTCTGTCGCCGTGGGTCAAAGCCCCCTGCAGAGGAATAACAATTCAATGTCAAAGGCTTTGATGCTCCGCCTAGTTTACCACCTCTTATACCATCTTTTACCACATAAACTGTACTATTATTACTACATTAAAATGACCTCTTAACCCTAAATTTAAACGTAATCCCTGTCTCTAAAATATTTGCTAACTTTTCTGTACATTATTCACTGAGCTACACTGAGGCATGAGGTGCTGGCGTCACGGACCATGACGGATTTAATAAACTCGCAATTTCAAAATGGCTAAAGTTTTCAGTCGTATCGTTCCAATGGTTACAAATCCATTTAAAATGAAATACCAGAGAGCTGCCCCTTCCCTACCCGTTGCTGCACACTGCCAGTCAGCAGGCTGAAAGACGGCTACTGCAGCACGTATGGGGACATTTAGGTGCTTGAAAATGTTTCAGGGTGTCACAACATGCACAGCCATGGTGCAGAAATAAAAGAGAGCCAACTATCACTCGGTTACGCTGTGGTTAAACTAGATTGTTAAGCTACAAGGCTGGCTACCTTAATAGATGCCCGGCTAATTAGCCTGCTAATAGTGTTATGTTATGAACAGCAAAACAGCAAAAAAGATTTAAAAAAGAAAAGGCGTGAAATCAGCATTTGAAAGTTACTAATGAAATAAGCAAGAAATTTAGACATTTTTAATATCGTCATTATTTTACGTCTATTAATCAAAACTTAATTAACAATATTGTAGCCAGCACTTGTCTAAATGGAAAAATCCCTAGTAGGGTTGCACAATACATTGTTATGATATATTATATAATATATTATCATTGCGAGGTCAATGTACGCAATAATAATATCGCAAAGGACTGTTTGAAATATGATATTTGTTGGATAATCCATCCAAACTGTATCGAGTTAAACTTTATTCATTTGTACATTCAGCCTCTTGTTTAGAGTCTCAGGCCCACAGTGGACACAGAGGACAATAACTAAAATATTAACAGTGTTGGAATCACAGAGGAGAAGGAGACGAGGTAATGTTTACAATAATATCACCATTTTTCCGTCCCTTTGTAATATAAGGCCCAAATCAACGTGTTGCATTATTCTAGCAGCGGTATGAATAGCTGTTGCTTTTCTTATTTTGTTAAAAAGGCTTTGTTATTATATTACACTTTTGTGTTCATGTTTTTTTAAACTATGTGAGAACGTCAAACCAGTCCACACCTGGTAACATGACATTTTAAACACTAATCAGTTTGGCTAAAACTGTGTAAATTGATGTCTCAGCAGAGGTTAGACTATTTAAACATAGTCATGTTTAAAGTAAAAGGACCAAATTCTGCGTGTGGGAAGGACATTTCAGGCAATGCCAAGAATCAGCCGCCAGCTAGAAAAAAAAAAGGACTGATGGGAAAACAGAGGGACCTCTTGGCCAAAACTGATTTCACAGCAATTTTCGAGTCCACTGGTTGCAAGGCTGTCAGGTTGGGCTGACTGGGCTTTGTCCCGTTTTAGCGTGCAGCTCAGCAGATCAGACGTGAACTCTTCTTGATACATATTTACCACACGCTCAGCTAACAAAAAGGCAGAAACGACTTCCTGGAACCACCATGCCCTCTCCTCCTCCCTGGCCGTTTCCCCAAAAACAACCGTCATGCTGTGTCACTATGGAAATAGATGAGTGCCAGTGCAGAAAAGCAGCGATAATGATGGAAAATAACGGCAGTCTTAAACCACCGAGACGGCGTCTTTTGCTTTGCTTGCTTGGCTTTCCGTTTTGGGGAAAGACCCAGAATGTGTTGAGGTTTGATGAAGAAACAAAGGATTCTTCAGCGCATATCCCAAAGGAAGAGGAAGGACAGAGGGTGAAGTGGCATTGACAAGCCAAAGGCTCTACAGCAAATAAACACAAAGAAAAACTCTCCTTTGTCTACAGTGAACCCGTTTTTATCACAGATTTAAATGAACAGGACGCTTCTGCTCTTGGAGACAAGCCCATCTTGTAAAAGGGAAAAACAAGAACCATCACAAACACATGGAGCTGGGTTGGACAGATGCGCTGATTAGAATCTAGTGATTTGGCCAATTTTAGTCGATTCTGATTGCACTTTATTATTTAAGAAGACATAAGAACAGCATAGAAATACGGCTTTCCAGATCTTAAGGCATGAGTGGTCATAAAATATTGATATTAGAAACAGGGACAAATTTTACTGGTATTTCAAGACGACAAAACCACTATGCAGTTGTGATTTAGCCCGGTTAGCATTTCTAAATGAGCAGTGACCATGTGTATAAAGCTGGCGGCATTTTAAAACATGTTCCGTTCAGTGGGACAATAAAACGCTAAAACAGAACAATGTGCTCTAATATGTTCATTTTACCCGCTTTAAATCTTACTCTCTCTCTTCAAGCATGAATAAACAGCAGTGGTATTTTCCTCTAAATAACCTCTTAAGATTTCTTTGCTTCCTCTAACCACCTCAGTGATACTAAATATAGCTTAACTTTGACTCTTCTTCCTGCAGCAACAACTAGAGTCAGGGTTCCCACACCTTGGTGAACATCAACATCATATTTTAATACAATGCAAATTCAATAAAAGACTAAACGGCATAGAAGTTGTTGGGTCAGAAGCAATGCAAGAAAGTGGACTTAATTTATAGCCTAATATTGATCATATTCATAGCCTACATTTATATCCACAGTACATGGCTATGCCATACTACATTACATATAAGATGTACATTAGCCTACCGTTTCATGGAATTTTATGGAAAAAAGTGCAGCATTGAGATGTTCAGAGTTATATCAATGTGTTTCACTTACTTTCATCTTTGATTAAGCTAGTTTTTGACTTTGACTCGGAAAATTCGCTAAATATAGCGACAAAGTCGCTGAGTTGGCAACACTGCGTGAATGTAACCTATTGGACGCACGTAGGCCTAAACCATAGCCTACCAACTAACGAAGAAGAGCGAACGTACTTTTGCAAATTAAAAATCTGTGGAATCAACATAATTTTAAAAGGTCGTGTGGTAGTAAAATAATCACACATGAGTCGTCATCCGTCTGAACTTTCAACCCCACAAAAAATTCAAGGACTTTCGAGGACAAGGTGTTTTTTTGGCTGTTTTCAAGAACTTTCAAGGGCTTTGAATTTATTTTTTCAGATTCACAAACTTTCAAGGATTTCAAGGACCCGTGGGAACCCTGTAGAGTGCTTTGGCTAGTACTAGATATGGTGCTTTCACTGATCAGAAAAAAAAGACTGGACGTTTTGAGTGTCCAACCAGCCGTTCACCAGCGAGAGCTGATCGAGCTGAAATGTTTTTCACGGCGCTGCCAACCAGCACTGCACGTACCAGGCTCTCCAGTCTTTTGGCCACGATAGATGCGAAGCGTCTCTCCCCGGCCAACTCTGAGATGAGGAAGATGTACTCTGGTGCCGTGACCTGATTGGAGCGATGGGTGCGACCTGGAAAAAAGACGGGAGAGTTCAGAGCGCGCTTACGACCGCTAAAGATGATGACTGCGGTCGGTCATTTAATCGTTCCTTTTATTAGCGCGGCGCAGATCAGAGTCGTTTGTTTCCGGGTGGAAACATTAATTTCACGTGAGGCGTCTGAATAAAATGCAAGTCACTGTCACAAGGTGGTTGATTTTAAGATAAGCTCGTCTAATCGCTGCTTTCAGTTCCATTTTGACAGGAAGACACAAATATGTAAAAAAGATATTGAAACAAAAAAGGGGAAAAATCAAGAAATCATACATAAGGATGGGATATTGTTTAGGACATGTTCTAAAATCTAACAATGGTCAAAAACAACCTTCAAAGTGTAAGAGATGACCATTGAGCTTGAACAGGAGCGTAGCTGCTAACAAAAAACAGCAGAAAATATTTTTTTTTCTTTAACCTTCTGCAACATCCAGAGAAATGTTTCATGATGAAATAATGCTGGAATTATTCGGCTGGAAAAATCAAGCTAATGAATAAAGCTCTTAAAAACAGGAGGAACGATATAGACAAGAGGAGGAAGAGAGAGTTGCTCTTCATCTTCGGTATAAAAGCAAAAGAACAAATTGTGGAACGACTAAACAACCATAGCCTCTGTATTTACAGGAACATTTAGGTGACAAAATTATCCCACTTTCTTTTAAACTACAGATAGAAAAAGACCAACTTACTAAATAAAAACCTTTCAGCTCAATGTAAAAATAGACTTCGGCTGACACGACACAGAGACAAATATAAAAAAAAGCCACATTTTCACACCTATAATATCTGCTAATAATTCATAAAGAAACACATATAGAGAAAAGGACAGACGCCTATAAATACGTTAAAGTACAGAAGCTTCCAAAAGTCAGAGAGGTTTTCTACAACGTTGCCCAGCTTTGTGTAAAAACGGGCTTTTAGAAGAAGGAAACATTTCCCTGACTTACCGAACTGCTGGATGGCCCTGTCTGCGCTCCAAGGCAGCTCCAGGGTCATGTGGACCCTTCGCCTCTGGTTTTTCACTCGCTTGTCCGCCTGCAGGGAAATCCCTGAGCTGGCTGCCTCTGAGATGATCGCCACCAACTGCAACGAACAAGTCAGGCTATTAATGCAGGTCACGCAGAAGGACGTCTCTACAGTGACAGGCTGCTATTTCAACACAGGCAGACGGTACAGCCGCGTCGCATTGCCGTTGCTGACCTTTTCTCCCGTCATAAAGCGGTCCTTTTCCTTGATGTTGATCTGGTCGATTGTGGAGCCTTGCTCGGCCCGCGACTCGTAGCGAACGGTGCCATCCGGACGCCGCACGACGCGACCTTTACGTCCGGTCATCTGCGAAAAAAAAACGTCAGGAGATCCACAGTTTGAATGGAAACGCTCTCTATGAAAAACAGGCTGGGGAGAGGAGCCTAGCGTCATACCTCCGAAACTTTATCCGGTCCTCCAAACTTATCTATGAGCACGTCCAACGTGTTGAGAGGTAGTTCTTTTCCCAGTTCAGCAATTTTATTGAGCAGGCTTTGCTTCATCTCCTCTATCCTGGCTGGGAACGCAAAAAAAAGAAGAGCACAGTGACAGTGAGTCCTAAAATTCAGACTGTATGCGAGGATACGGTGGAGAGATATGGAGAGGGGGGGGAGGCTCTACCTGACTGGCAGCTAGTGTGGTTGACAAAGATGACGTCGTCGTTGTCTTGCAGGGAGTCTGGCGAGGAGTTGGAGTCCGTGTCCATCCCCTCAGAGTCGCTGCTGCTGTCATCGGAGATGTTGATCACGCCGCCGCTGTCCACCGTGTGCTTGGGCATCTTTGGCTGGCGGCCTCGAGGCTTCCCTGGATGCAAGAGTTGCTGTCATGTTACACAACTCACAAAATTGTGTTCAGCTCAAAAGAATATTTAATGTGAAATTACGTCATTTGTCCTGCGTCACATTTCTGGACCCCCCCCCCAAAGTTTTTAGAACATAATTGACATTTAAGTATAAAAAAACAGTTTGGATAGTAACTGGGTCTTCAATAGGGCTGCAGCTGTGGGATACTTTAGTAACCGGGTTTCTATGGGACCATGCGCATATCTCAGCTCACCATCAATAATTCTATTTAAAGTCTCGACAGAGTGCTAAACACTAGGATGTCTTCCAACCTCAAACACTCATCCAAATAATAAATGGATAAAAAACACACAAAAGGCTTGCCGACAATTATAAGAAGCGTTTGATTGCTGCATTGGCAATAAAGATAAATCATTTTCAACATGTCATTTATTCATTAAAGAATGAATAAAGCACCAAATAAGAGCTTAAGTGTGCTAGAGGCCAGTTTCCTTTTTGTTGTTTTTTTGGCATCAAGGCTAAAACTTTTAAACTTGTATGGCCTTGCAAATAGGGACTGGAATATTTTTACACTAAATTCAGGTGGTATCTTTATTCTGTTGGAAAAAAAAAAAAAACCTAAATTAAACAATGCTTCGTTTGGGATTTAGATTTCTAAGAATCACGGGTCAGGTTCAACCAGTCTATAAAGTCTAAATTACAAACTAATGGCTGAACGTTAGTATCAAGTATTGATGTGACACATTAAAAGCAAATGGGATCAGTGCAACATGTACTGCATTTCTGTGGAAACTCCAAAAACGTTTCCATCCTCAGTTCAGTTTCTCCTTTCTTACATGTCCACACATGGCAAAAACAATAAAAGCCAATTCCTCACTTTTCCTCGGTCCGTAGGAACCCTGTCAGATGTGGTTTTTGTGAGTCAAGTCGACCCATTGTGCTTTGTACCTTTTTTTCTCTTATTCCCCGGTGCCTTCTCTCTCCTTTGTTTCTCTGAAGGAAAGTGCTTTGTTACGAGAGACTGGAATACTCCCCTAGAGCAGAGCAGAGAAAAAAAGAAAAAAAGAAAGAGAAACTTAATGTCAAAGCGGGACAGTTTTACCACACTGTGCACTCCTGATTTGGCCTTCTTCACGCCGCCGGGTGCTGACAGGGGGCTGAAGATGCTGCTGGGTGATCTAATAAGATCAGGCTTTCAGACATGTCTGCTGCAAGAGGCTTCGGGTCAGCCAAGTTCAGATCACTCACAACTTCCTTTTTTTTTTCTCTCCTTTTCATGAATGACTCATTCGTTGAATAAATAGTTGTAGCAAACAAAGAGGTAACCCGTCTGAATTAGCACACACCGAGCCGTGTGACGTGAGCCCTCGTAGTGTGTGGGAAACGACCCCAAAAACACAGAATCACTATTTGGTGGTCTGACGTAAAAAAAAACAAAAACAAAAAGGTGAAGGAATAAACCCAGACGACAAACAGTGAAAACTCTTCAAAACTGGGTCAGAAATGTCAGAGAGGTAGCTAAAAGGAAAGTCTGAGACGTTGCTATTCTTATGCTGATGTGGTTTTGACTATCAGAAATGAAACCTAATTGCCAGAACAAAAGCCTTTTTCTTCCCCCCCCCCCCCTTCACTCACTCTGCTGCAGAAACAAATCTGTCCAGATGCCCGTCGTTTTCGTCCAGGACCTCCCTGGTGCGCGATTCTCCAGTAGACTGCAGCCCGATGACTATGCACTGTGATGGAGCAAACGTGGATGGAGTCTTTAGACAATGGGACAGGGAAATAAAGTCTGGCAACACAAATACTTTTCAAAGACGTTCTTCCATTTTTATCCAGATCAGAAAAAAAAAAACGAGTAATCAAATTCATTCCTTTTTCTATTCTGTTTGAAAACAATAGCTTTATTGTACTTTGTGTGACAAAAAAATAAAAGGAATAATCAAACCATGGCTGAACATATTAAGCATTTAACAAACATTCCTCTCTCTGTCAACTTCTCTTGCTAGAGTCTGTGTCTCGTAACATTAAGACTAACAGAAGTGGTGTTTGAGGCGCTGCGCTGACCTTTCCAGCCTCCAGCTCCTTCTGGGCCAGCTCCACCAGGCAGCGCACCTTGGCAGCGATGCAAAGGTATTTGAAGAAGCGCTGGTGAGATGACCAGAACTGTCCCCACAGGGACTTCCTGCTGACCAGGCCCAGCTCGTCCGCCGCCTGCATGAACATTTTCAACGCCTCCGCCCACTGCGCACAGATTTAGCATGTCAGCAGAAAGCTCATGATCGTCACAAAAACAGATTAGGACGAGAATAGACAAATGTGACAGGCACGGCGGTCTGATCGCCTCACCAGCTTGGCGGCTTTGTTGTAGACCTCTTTGAAGTCGCTGTCCAGGCCGATCTCCTCGATGCGGAAAGAGACGCCAGAGAAGCTTAGCTGTCTGGCGATGTACATCCCGCTCACTTTCATGTCCATGGCCACGATCTCCATAGCCCCGACCCCTCTGTATGGAAAGAGAAATTATCTACATGACTAACTAATGGGCGTTTCACTATTAAAACTTAAACATTCAAATGATTCAAAGGTTCAACTGAATCAATCAGACTCCGCATACCGCTTCTCAATGGCATGCAGGAAGTCATCGAAGGTCCTGAAGGGCGTGCCGTCGCCCCAGATTCCCAGGCGGCTCATATAAATCATGTTCTTTGGCTCAGAGGCACCTAGGGGACATTAAAAAGACGAGTATAATTTTAAAGCCGGTCCTATTTCCTGCTTGGCACCAGCGGACGTTTACCCGTCAGCCTCACCTGTGGCACTGGCGTACACCACTCTGGCCTGCGGCAGCTTGTTCTGCAGGTCGAGGACCGCCTTGCCCATCTTTGTCGATGTGGCGTTCTTGGCTTTGTGGCATTCATCAAAAATAATCTACAGCGGCGAGAGGTCAAGGGTAAAAAACGCAACGAAACGGACTATCCTTGAGGATCAAACGGAAGCAGGAAAAGACAGCGAGAGCTACAGGGACGGCCAAATGAAAGGATACAACTCCATCGAAGTCGTGCTTGCACCAGTCCAGGATCTGTTTGATTCTGGTCCGGTGCTGCCCTCCTGCCTGGCTCTCTCCAATGAGTGCAGAGTACGTTGCAAACAGGACTCCTTCTGAGGTAGCTGTGTCTCCATACTTTATCTACAAAAACATTTAAAATGATTCAGAATGTTAGAAAAAAAAAGAAACATTTAAAATGATTCAGAATGTTAGAAAAAAAAAGAAAAAAGGAAAAATTGAAATTCTACTTGATGTCCCCATTGGAACAACAACAACAAATCCCATTTCCACCGTAACTCTTAGCACTAATTCCCTCTCTTGACTCACTTTGTTTAAGGCATGCACCGGGATATTTGGTGCATCTATGTCTTTGAGATCTCTCTCTGCGTCATATTTCAGGTCATTGGATATGCTGAACCTGAGGGAAGGAGCAGGAAATAAAAAATGATTTCAGACCACCGTTTCACAGGCTACAACATGCTAAGGCTAATGTAGCGCACAGCATACGCCATTTCACATTTGGACGAGTAAAACATAGAAACTTTGCCCGAGCTTGTTTTTTTCTGCCATATACAGTAAAATACAATTTTATGGTTAATAGCATGGCAAAATGGTAACAAAGTACAGCAAGGCAGTGTATTATCCTTCTTACCACAGTGCTTTCTTTCGTCCCTTAAGGTAGTTCTCCAGAATGATTCCTGCCACGGTGCGTCCCTTTCCAACGCCTGCCCCGTCTCCAATCAGGAAGCCCGCTCTCTGGTTGTTCTGGAGAATCACTTCGTGTTGCTGCTCGAGAGCAAAGAAGGAGCAGAAACATCAGCAGACGTGCAGATATAACACTGCAGATGAAAGTGAATGGTAAGGAACCGTTTATAGATGAGTTTCTGCTGATATTCTCACCTGACAGGCGTAGATGATAGCCTCTAACTGTAGTGCAGACAGCAGGCCACTGTTGATAGTTGGCTCCGGGATAGACAGGGTGTATGTGATGTCGGGAGGAGGGACGCTGGACAGTGTGTTGGTTTCCACAACTATGTCAGGATGTGAAATTCCTATCGTGGCTGGAAAAACAAACAAAACAAAAGAATTAGAAACGTGTAAAAAAAAAAGCACGAGGAAAGCATCCCGATTTCCAGGCTAGCGGCGTACATTTTGAGGGCTTGTACTCTGCGTATGTGTCCACATGGCCGAGCTCCTCTGTTTCCTCCTCCTCAGCCTCCTCTTCCTCCTCTGGTGGTGGCGGCTGCGTTCCCTGAGGCTGGAAACACCACAAAAAAAAGACACGGCGATGTGAATCAGATTATTACGTTCTGGACTCTGAAGTTATACTGGTTTGATTATTAAAACAAAAACACGAATCAGAGAAAGAGTGAAGAATAAACATGGAACTGTTTAGAAAATGTCCCCGGATAAGTAATGACACTATAAAAATGTTCCTGTTTTTCCAGACACACACAAGCAAACTTTAATCTGCGTGTTAGTGAGAACTGATAATGAATTGGCTCATTTGGTTAGAACATGGCTGGAGACGGGTGCTACCTGGAGTCCTAAAGGAGTGCTGATTATAGCAGCAATATCGCCCAAACTGGTCAAGCCTTGAAACCTGCTGGTGCCATTCTGCTGTCAACAAAACATAAAATGAAGAAACACTCAAAAACCCAAATAAAGACCACAAGCGCTAAATGCAGTAAACAAACAAACAAAAAATGAACAAGACAAAAACAAAAGAACATAAAAAAAAATATAAGAACACCAATCTGAGAAATTGCTGTGTTTGTTTGTCGTTATATGCGTCTGGGTACTTCAGGGATCTTTCTCAGCGCCACTCGGCAAAATGCAATTTGTACGCCGGGCGGTGAAAAGCCGCCGCCGACAAGCGGCAGATAAAGCCGCGCGTGTCTGGGAAGCATAATGGGTGAAACGAGGGCTGAATGAAAAGGAAAATATAAAAGCTTTCAGCGAGTCGGTGAACTCAATGAAGTCTGATCATATCAAAAAATATCACCGCACCCATCTAACGCAACTGGCTTCTAACAGGCAGCAATGCAGGGAGAACAGAGGAGGCGCTTTTTAAGATCTCTGACTTGCTGGAAAGTTCTGAATGGTAACTTTTCCTTTTATCAGTAAAATGACTGAACAATAGGAGCAATTTATAACTAATATTTTAGTCTTAGACGTGCAGCAAAACAACAGAGTAACTCTTGCATTAAAGCCCTCTTAATGTTGGTATAATAGTAAATGTGAAGAAAAACATGATTTGATCATAAAATGTAAAACTGCCAAATATACTCGCTTTTCTGTTTCTTTCTTATTTTATTAGCTGGGCAACTTTAAATCTGTTACTAGAGGCAGGACAATCCCAATCTTTTTTCTTTTTTTTTTTAACACATATTTAGCTGAAGTATGCTGGTATCTGTGCATGCAAACATTAACAAGTACTTTTCTGGATAAAATGTCTTAACTTTATGCTGTAAACAAGGAAGGACAAATTCATTTCCTTAACCAGATATGATTTCAGCTCCAGGGTGTAATATCAAACCAAACATTTGACGTTACATCACTTCCATCAGTTTCACCTTTTTTTTTTTCTTCTTTTTGCTAGACGATCTAAAATCTGAGTCAAAACGGTGTTAATGCATCTACTATCCATTACATAACATTCAGAGGGATCAGCGTGAGGCTGAGTGAGCACAGAAGTAGTGTTTACAAGCTGAGCAGGAGGATGGGATCATTGTTTGGTCTCTTTCATAGCATCCTTCCCCGTCCACTCATCAATCAGCTCATTTAAATAAATCTCTCACATTCAGCATGTAGAAGCGGTTGCAGTAACAGGAGCTTCCTGGTGATCATTAATGCCCCGGGGGCTTGCTACTGACCTCTAAGTGGCTCTGTGCTTGTGTGGTGTTGCTAGTGTTAACGTCCCAGAGCGTGGGCATCGCATCGCTGGGATTGGGGCCGATGTAGGGCTGGGAGTCGGCATACTCTGACAGCGAGTCCGCCGGGGAGGAGAACAGAGAGTTGGAGAGGTCATCGATGCAGGACAGGTCCTGAAGACGAGAGAAAGACAGCAGGCATTTATCACATCCTCCACGGCGATGGGCAGCGCGACAACGTTTTAACGAGGCTGCACAAAACAAAGTCACATGCAAAAATGAGCGAGCGAGTTGAGGACCAGAGGAATTTTTAGGCTGATTGGCAAAGACTGATGATGGAAACATCTTTATTCCTTTGCAGAGCAGTTAATGCATCATACTGAGAGCTGCCAGGCTGCACATAGTTCATCTGGAGTTCATCTGAGCGCTGAGCTTGTTGTGGGTGAAGAAAATATCAGAGACGGCCGTTTTTAGCAATAAAGAGGCCATAAATGGTAAACAGACTAAACTTATAAGGCGCTTTTCCAGTCATGCTGACCACTCAGAGCTTTACACTATAACCACATTCACCTAATCATGCGCCCGCTCACACACCCATACGCAGATCAGTAGGCTATTTCAGGTTAAGTGCTTTGCCCAGGGGCACATCAACATGTGACATGTGGGGGTAGATGGAATCGGACCCACAACCTTCCGATTTCAAGACGACTACTCCGCCCGTTGAGCCACAGTCGCCCCCACATAGCTGCGATAGGAGGCACAGAAATGTCAGAAGCAGCTGAAACGGAAACTGAGTTGCGTTGAACTTTTCGAGACACGTCTGCAGTTTGTTTAGGCTGAGAGAAAGCGAGAGAGAGCAACACTTCAATCAGATAACAGAAAGGCTGTATGTGGTACAGTAAAGCTACTCAGTTTTATCCTTATCGGCTTTAAATCTCGCTTGTCTTAAGACTGTAGCGGATCTGGAAATATTAGCAAGCTTTTGGGAAGCTCGGAGTTAAGGTCAAACTCTACATGTTTGTATTTTCGCTGCAGTAAACATGCAAATGGCTAATATAAGGTGTTAAATACAGCTTTAAATGGCAACATTTTATCACTTCATCCCTGAATAATTTTAGTAAACCTCATTTTAACAGCTATTCCTCTCTGGTCTGACTTACCCTCTCCTCCTGATGTGAATAATTAACGACCGCTCACAGAACGAAGGCTGGAAAATAAACTATAACGGTTCTCCTAGATCTTGTGACAACATAGCTCTTTAAGTGAGACTGTGACCCAACGTGGCATCAATCTTTACAAAAGCAGAAGATGGGAATTTGGAAACAAAACTGATTGGTTCACCTCTAAACACAAGCATCTGGATGCAGATGTGTGAGAATGAGCTTATGAGGCAGGGAAGTGGGAGCTTGGCACAATGATGAGCTTTCTGTCATTTCAGCTCCGGGTGTCTCTCAGTTCACCCTCCACTTCCATCCTTTCCAAAGCCATTAGCGTGCCGTACTCTTTAACCAGCCTCTCGCAGACACACCATGACCCCCAGAGACATGTAAACATAGATTTGTGTGTGTGTGTGGGCGGGTAAAGGTTGGCCGCGCTGTTTTTGGAAAAATGATCGTCACGATTTAGGCAGTGAGAGCGCCGGGTCCGTGAGAGAAAGCCGGTCTGAGTACCCTTCCACTGCAGAGGAAATTCCCACACCCGCCGCTCCATAAACTCACACATGCAGGCATCATAAGGCTTGTAAATAATAGCCCAACACACACTGCGCGATATCATTGTAATTATTGTGCCAGAGGGAGCAATGCGCCACTTCCTGCAAAGCTCATGCGATCTCGTGAAAGAGAGCAGATGTAAACGGAGACTCTGGTGAAACAAGTTATTTTAACGTCAGCTAAACTTTGTTAGAGAGCGAGAGGAAAAAACAAACCGGCGAGGAGATGAGGGTGACGTATAGTCTTTAGCGCTAAATTGGCGAGCGAGGATTTGGCTCCTCGCTAAGAATATTTGTCAGCAAACAGCTCGCCAATGTTTGTCTAAAGGGCCGTAACCTTCGCTGAGGCTTGACAAATGCTCAGCTGCTTGTGGATTATAAAACCATTACGATTTCGACTCCGTTCGCTCTGCCACGCATGACGTTGCTAAAGGGAGCCCCACCTATAAATAAGCATAGCTGCTTTCTCTTCTAAAAATAAACCTAAGCGACGAATTCTCTTTCCCGGTTAGCGGTGATGCTACTGAAAACACCAGAGAGACAGAGTAGAGGCGCCGTCATGCTGCGGGGAAGCTTCTCCTCCAGCCAAAGCCCAGACCAGAGAAGACTAAGCCCACCCTTCAGAGAAAAACGGTGAAATAGCTGTTCCATATTGGATTGTGGGTTGCACAAACAAAATTTGATCTGTTTGACCCACAATTAAGGCAATTAGTGGCATGCAAAGGGATTCGCATTGCTTACATATTTCACCATTTTGTCCCATAGAACCCACAAACTTCACTATATCTTGTTAGGAGTGTAGGTGAGACCAAAATAAAGACAGCTGAAGATTTAGTTTATGGGCCTCCGACTGAACAGAAACAAAAAAAAAAAAAAAAAAATACTATCATCTGTCCAGAGCATCACTACTTTCCACTACTTTCCTCTTGCCCTGCGACATAAAATCCCAACAAAACCCATTTAAGTTTCTCTTTTTACTTTCAGTGACAGAGCGCAACTTCCTGCATTCTCCCTGCTAAAATAACCTAAAACGGCCTTTGAAGGAAGGGTGACGCAGCTCTGAGCATGAAAAAAAGCCAAAATGACTAGAAACGGTCAGCTGCCACGCTGACTCACTGTTAACAATATGCTGTTAACCCGAGGCTGCTGAGAAGCTGCTGGGACGACTGTCGCAGTTCCCGGAGAGACATTACTCAGATCATCTGAACTTGTTTCACAACCATGAGAGGATGAGACCTCGAGCCCCCGGAGCCGACGTGACGACATCATGCAGGAATGGGACACGGGGAGGATGATATGCAAAAAAAAAAAGAAAGCTCCACACCGTGTGCTGCTTACGTCTTAGAGATGTTTAGGAACCGCTGTGTTTTCTGGTAACTCTGTGACCGGTGCTGCTTCAACAATCATTTTACCGTGTTTCTGCGTCCTTGTTCCTTTTGTACGGGTGCATGCGCTCGCTTCCTGAGGGCAGGATGGGGCACGAAAGCTGCAGGAAGACCACGCGGCTGATCTAAACGAGATACAGCCAAGCGGGACGACCCGCTTTTGTGTAGCGACAAAGGCGTATTCCTCCGCCGCTGTCACGTCCTACCTATCCCTTGTCCCTTTTCTTTCAAATAATCTCAGACTGTCATCACATCTCATCCCTCTCTTTGTAGGCATTCACTTCCGGCTTGCACTTAAGAATTGGGATGAATGAGGACACAAGGCACGCCTTCGCCGTGGAAAACGAGAACAAAAGCAGACGTCTTAATAGAAAACCTTCAAACGGAGACTTAATACGGGGATATTTCAAAAAAAAGTATGAAGTCAAAACAAACAAAGGTAAAAACTAAAGCAGGTATTTGACAGTGTCTCCTAAGGAAGCCTCCATTATGTGACTGTTTGGCAATGAAGTCATTAGACGTTCCCAGTCCGTCGTTGTGTGTTCAGCGGCGTTATTAACTGGACCGAGCCGACCCCCGAGGAGCCGGAGGACCGCAGCGGTTTTAACTGAGGCACGGTCTGAGCTGGGCGCCATGCTAATCGCGCTGTGCAGCCGGTGCGTAACAGAGGCGGCAGTGTTTGCCCCGCTGCAGGCCCGTACCCGGGGCCACTTGGTTTGCTGCTGCTGTGAGCGGGCCCTGCCGAGCAGAGATAAGGCCTGAGCTCCAACCGGCCCAATGCTAATCTGTCTGCTTCCTCAGCACACAGCTTGCAGCCATCTAACCGCTAATCCTGCCTCTCTGAGACACTCTCTGTCGTGCTAACACCCCCCCCCCCCCCTCCTCCTTTCTTTCTTTCCTGCTGTGCATAAAATTCATGACCTGCAAATACATGCAAATGTTTCTCTCACTGTAGCTTTCTGGGAATTCATTCTAGGTTGAAAGCTTTGTGAAAAGGTTCGGTTGTGTGCGCGTTAAAAGCCCGTAGACGCGTGTTTCCCTGCCATTTGCTCGCTCCGTCCTTTTGGCCTTTTACTTCTTCCTCTTTTATTTCAGTTTCTCCCCTATTGTAACTTCTCAAGCCACCGGTCTCAACTAACAGCCCCAGAGCTTGATGCACAAATCCCTACAGCAGACACAATGTGTCCATAAAGACAGCATTGTCCAAACACCACCCCCCCCCTTTTTGTCTACCGGATGATGATTAATGCATGCACACAGAGACAAGAACAGGTTTCTCCTGCTTGCAAGATATTTGCAGAGCTGCAGTGGCTTTTTTTTTTTTTTTTTTTTTTTCTGGTTGGCTGTGCCAGAAGGTGTTGTTTATCAGCTCTAACAATCGGACCTGCAGCATAAATACTAAACCTTAGAGCCATTTGCTGTGTAGTTATTGTGAAGGTGCTGGATTTGCTGTGTGGGGAGAGCACACACACTCATCCAGACTTTTATGTTATTCATAAATATGACTATAGAGCCTAAAGTTATTGTTGCTGATCGTATTATTTTAAGCAGCATCGGAGTAAAGTGGGAAGGTAACATATTTTCAAAGAAATATATATTTTTTTACATAAGTAAATTAGCATCAAGTTTCAACAAAGCCAAACTTGTAATCATTAGTCAGAAGAAAATTCAAGTTAGTTGGAAGACTGATTTGGCCGAAACCCATAATTCTGGTCCTGATAAGGGAACAGGGGCTGCATGGTGGCACAGCTAGTAGCACTGCTGCTGCCTTGCTGCAAGGGAGTCATGGGTTCGAATCCTGGCCGGTGCCTTTTTGCATTGAGTTTGCATCTTCTCCCCATGCATCTATTTCTTTATGCTGCCCTGTGGGTGATCTGTTTGACGATGTACAAAACAGACAGGCAACCTGCTTCCAAGCTGCTCTCAGGATGAAATGAAACAAATATGCACGTGGAGAAAAATGTAGGTTTAAATCAACTAAAGGTCAATATAAATATCTTTAAATGTTTTTTTTTTTTCCCATTTGATTTAAAAAAAAATGTGACAATAAAACCGCTGATAAAAAAGTAAAAGTGGGGCTTGATTGTCACCGTTTAAATTATTATTTTTTATTCTATTTAATACATTATATCAATGTTTGTGTGTTTTTGTTTGTTTTGCTAAGAGTGTGGATGCTGCAATTGATCTTAAATTGTTAAAGTCTACAATTAATGCACAGCATTCACTGTTGAATTTAACTTCTGACTGTTTAGATTTAACCTACCTTGACATGACAGATAAAAATAGATTTATGATATCAAGTGTCACCCAGCACTCTTTCTATTTTAGTTAATAACGGTAAAGTGAGACAAATATAAAAGAGATGACCAAACACCAAACTTGAAGCAGTCTCAAAGGATACAGGGTCGCTGGTTATGGCTATGACAGACTCAGCTGCTATTGCATATGGTATCTGGCATCTCTTACTATATACCTTCATTCCAATTAATCTATTTATTATCAGTCATCGGTCGTTTTTTGAAGCTTAAACACAGACAAAATGTTTTTTTTTTACTTGTTTGTTAAATGCACCAAAACTCAGAACTCCTACCACTTTGGGTCTATAAACACATCACCAGCACATCCTTGTTTTGGGTAAAATAAAACATTTGTCGATGTAGTTCCGACACATTTCCACTGGATTCAACTTTTTTTCTATTATGTTTTATATTCCTTAGAACATAAAACCAGAATCAGTCATAATCGGGATCAGCAGGTCGGATCCCAAAGAAACCCGTAAATCTGTAACATCCAGAAAAACCCAGATTGGCCAATCTCTACTGCTACTTAATAAAAGCCACAATTCTCTTGAATTACAGAAAAGTACATTTCAGACAGGGAACCAACTTTTCTCACTCCTGAGCCACGTCCTGCTAGACCCAGTAACCTGCCTCACTGCCCGGCCAAAGACTGATGCTTTAGGCCCGGCCTGGCCCGGCCCGGCCCAGGGCTTTCCCCTCCTACACACAGCCAGCTTGGCTGCTATGCCAAGGCCAGGAAACAAGTCACCCTGGCCGCCCCCTCTCCCCTGCATACCAGACTGACACACAAACAAACTGATACCTTAAATGACCCTAGCATCACCGACTGTACTTCTATGTCCTCCCTGCACATTTCTATCCACTCTGATAATTAAGGTGCTGTCCAACTTGTTTCCCATCTGTCTGTCATTTGTTTGCCTTCTGCTCCTTTGGATTTTCTTTGTTTATGTTCCAGATTTAGATTTCCCCATGGAGGCTCTGTCACATCAACACTATCTATCAGACTTAAAACTTCTGTCGGAGCTGGGTGTCAATCATCACTGTGAGGCATTATTTAAAGGAAAACACACATGCATATCGAAAGGCAGAAACAGAGGCAGGGGATGCGAGGTACACTCTGGCCATGAGATTGATATCTGGAAATGCAACGGTGAAGTAGCAGCAGCTTGCGATGTGGGCGGCTCGAGGCTTTGAAAGTGAGCCGTGTAGGTGCCCTGATATCTCATCCGTCACTTTCTGTGGTTTCTCTGCGTTTGTTTGTGAGGGGCGGTGGAACGCAGAGCTGTGAAACGTCCCACACTGCCCCCTGTGGCCAGCCGAGTGAAACAGCTCCTGTCTGAGGCTCTGCCCCCCGGGGGCCGGCTTCTGACCTCCTCCATTCAGCCCACAGGGCCCCGACTGGTGGAGCGTGTGTCTGCGGGTCTCTTTACCAAGAGAGCTTGGAGTTAGGAGCAGGCAGACTATTGCCGGTCGGTTTTTCTGTCAGGGTTATGCTACGGTCAGCTGTCCACATCTCTGGTCGGCTGAGACTTTAGGCCAGGACTAAGCCTTACAGCTGAGTCTTGATTTTCCCACAGACTAACAAAGCTTCAAAGTATTCATACACTTTGAATTTGTCCATATTTAAACAGTATCACCTCAACCAAGCGGTGGGTGAGACAAACTTTAAATTTGATCATGATGTGGTAATATTGTGACAAGTGATGATAAAAGACTATTCACAGCTTCTTGCACTCTTTTTCAGGAAGCTGTGTGGCTGTGACTGCATGTCACCTTTAGCCCAGTAAGCACAAGTACTGTCCTTAAAAAAAACGTTTAAAAAAGCGACATATATTAAAACTAAATTCAAAACACGTTTCATCTGGACTCTAGTTACACAAAGAAGCGTGATTTTTATTACCAAACTGCACAGAGGAACTGCATTTAATAATATTTTTTAATTAATTGATGGGCTCAAGAAACCAACAGTGGAGAAAATAGCAAAAATAACAATCCAGACAATAATGGCCGTTATAAGGGGTTTTTCAGACACCGCTAGCTGGAATTTATCGTCGTCAAGATAAATCCTAATTCTTCTCACGATAAGAAATTTTTCACAATAACGATAAAACAATACGATAAGGGCCCAGCCCAACCTCAAACGTCAATGTTTGTTATTAGCATTTTATGACCTGTAATGCATAGTTGTGTCGGATGGTGATCTTTGGTGAATTTCAGCTTCTCGTATATTCAAGTCTGGATTTTGACAGGGCGGCGCTAACACATCCACATGTTTCAATCTGGCGATGCTCTGTATTTAACTCCATTCAGTTCTCGTGATCTCTGACCAGCTGCTGGTGAAAGACGTCCCCTGCAGCATGATGCTGTCACCGCCATGTGTCTTCACAGGAATGGTGTGTTCGGGGCCTTTAAGTTTTGAACCACGTCACAGGCTCAGCAGTTGAATGTTAGTTTCATCTGACTGTAGCATTTCCTGCAGACATTTGATGTGTCCTTTACATATTTTATTTATAAGGGGACTTCTAATGGCGTTCTCTGAGAAATGGTTTTCTTCTCAGACTTGTGGAGTACACAGGAAAGAGATGTGCTGTCGACAGGTTCTACCACCTGAGTCATGAATCTCTGCAGCTCCTAAAGAGTTACCGTAGCATTCTTGCTTTTCTTTTAATCCTTCACCAGCCTGGAAGTTTATTCATTACTGGATAAAGGACTTAACAGCGCTCCATAACTGTCCAAAGCTTAGGACATTGTTTTAGAACCTCTAAACCTCTCCATATATTTATCTCAGACCTGCCTGGTATGTTCCTTGATTCTCATAATTCAGTTTGTTCATTAATGTTCTCTAAAGAACATCTGGAGCCTTCACAGAACATCTGGACTTATTCTAAAATGTAATTACACAAAAGTTGCACTTTATTTACTAATTACATTACTTGTAAAGCAACTGGTTGCACTAGATTGTATTTCAGGGTATCAGACTAAAGGGGATGAAAACAGGCAGTTCACACTTTTCAGATTTTTTAATTTGTAAAATAATTTCAATCGTTTCCTTCAACTTCACAATGATTAGTGTTTTTTTTATAGCATTAAATAAAACAAGTTTGCAGACATATCTTGACCAAATGTGTCAAAGTTGAAGGGGTTTGAATATTTTTTTAAGCTGAGACTGACTGTCAAGCAGCTGCTGACAGCTGAAGTAAGGAGATGATTTGCTGTGGCGTGTGGCAGACTTCACCCCGAAAGTTTCCTGGACAGTGTGAATCATCTTTGGTGTGACATAAATCAGGTTTTCCTTTGATGAGCCGAAAGAGTCCCTTTGTCTGGCAGCTCCTCTTAATACACAGAGAAGGCTTTAGGTTTGCTTTGGCCCAAAAACATCCATTTGAAGAAAATATGTTCAAATGCTTAAATGTCTTCCCCTGCCAGCATAAAGCCACAATTTCTGATCTGAGATCAAAAGAAAAACAGTTTGAAAATTCGTACTGTTATCACGATTTACCAGAGAACCCGTCTATATTTTCTTTGACTCCAGCTAAACATGTTATTTCCAGTGGAAATACGGGAATAATGAGTGATTAATAGGTTTTATTATGTAAACTTTTATTATGTAAAAGTCTACCAGGTTAAATTGATTGTGTCCTTTCTTGACCCTCGATGAGTCCAGCCCAGCCTGTCCCAGGCCTGCTGCCCGTGGCCAATCAAAGTAAAATACCTCCTGAAGCAGGGCTTCATGCCGTGCCAAGTCTTTACACAGCAAGCCAGGGACTGCTTGCTGCTGACGTTCCTGCTTGAAACTTTCCACTGTTTTCATATGTTCTGGAAAATAAAAGGATGCCATGTCAAGTGTCCCAGCGAGCAGCAGGCTGACGAATCAAGTTCAAAGACCAGAGCTACAAGTTTTGTAAACAGCGGCGCCGAAAGCCTTTACGGCAGGCCATTTTAACATTTAATTATCTCAGCGATTAAGGCAATTATCCAAAAATAAATCACCAGTTGTAAATTGGCACAATATTAAGAAAATTAAATAGATTTGAATCAACACATAAGTTTAATATTACATCCATAAAATGAAAAGGTAGAGTAAATATCTGTAATATAATTTTAGACATCCGAAAAACACATTTTAACCAGTACATTTGTCTGGTAAATACTGACTGGTGAAAAAGCCCTTTCAAACCAGAGCAATTAGATTTAAAACCAGCAACAATATAGATACAATGTAATGAGATTATAGGTTGCTGAAATGAGACTTTCTCAGAGTAATGATTCTGTTGCTGATATGCTCAGTAATCATTCTAGATAGGAGGAATGTATTTTCAGATATATGCAGCAGCGATCTTAAAACATGGATAGGAAAAGTGAGGTCCTGTCTTCTTTTAAGAAGAAGAGATGTTTAAGCATTCTGAAATGGGACTTTTAATACAAACAATGTAATTTTCTGAAAGGTTAGCTTTTAAGAGTAAGAAGTGATTATTGGATATCTGGCTATAAAATGTTCAAAAGTTCACAAAAAAACCTTTTGGCATCGGCAGTACAAGCTGGAGCTGTGGGTATATAAGTAAAAGTGTAATATATTACCGGATACTGGATATCTTTAATTTCATTTTCTACCAGAAACTATTTTAACAAGAATAAAAAATATAATTGTTTATCTAAAATATTAATTAGATCCAGTAGAGATTTCAGATTAGATTTTAGGGCTTTACCAAAAACTTGCCGGGTGCGATCGGCAGAAACGAGGATCGCAGATTTCTATAACGCGGCGGCTTCAACCAGCGGAAAAAAAAAAAAAATCTGCCACGATAATTCAAGTTCTTCCACCGACAAAGCAAACAGGGCAGCGTGAGGAGCGGCGCTGCAAAATAAAAAGGTCGGAGGCAGGAAAAAAAAAAAAAAAAACAATAAAAATCATCTGTTGCGCAGTAGGTTTGGCCAACAGGAAGTCAGTCACAGAAAGGAACAAATAAAGCAGAGAGGATTAACAAGGCCACGTCTCCATAATGTTCAGTGTGGATTTACTTAGCTGTACTGAATTAAAACCATACAGATATGAGTGTCTCTAAAGCAGCTGCTCTCTGTGTCCCCACGGACGGTTCACTGCGCACCTTTATATGTCCATTCCCAACACAACGACTGAGACGACGACTGAGAAATGTTGCCACTGACCGTACACCGAAACCACAACGCCATGTCGGACTTTCTCCGCTTTGGAAAACATGAAAGTCAGAGCAGATGAAAATAACTAAGGTAGGTAAATATTTATCTGCTTCTGTGTCTCACGGGAGAAACTCTGTGCGCCCCAAAAGCTGAGAGAAGTGGATGTGAGAGGAGTGCACAGGCGACACAGGGGTGACCTCTGCCATTTGTGACATTTACAGACAAACCTGAGAACGCCTCACACTGATGCTGCTTAGGTCTGAGATTAAGCTGAGCAAACTTCGCTTTTTATATAAAGTTGAAGAAAAATGGTTTTACATCCATATTTATTAGATATTCCTGGTGAAGGTAATTTAACAGACCTCGTCTTACAGCCGCGGCGTAGTCTTAAAAATCTGATCTTTGAGGATGTGTATTCAACGGGAGAAAAACATTATAGCAAAAACAAAATTACATTTGTCATAATTCATTTCATGGAGTAAGAGTAAGTGAAGCATCATTTAATGCTTACTTTACGTTCCTCCCCTTTTCTCTGTGCCGCTTTGCTTTTTAAATGCAAAAGACAACAGAACCGGCAACTCAGGAAATGGCTACACGAAAACAGCCGCGTGTCTAAAGTCGCCCGCATCTGCAGCCGGAGCGATAACGGGAACCTGAAACAAGGCAGGAACGACAAGCCCAGGTTATCTCGCCACCGCGCACGGAGAAAAGCAACACAAGGGACGGAAAACGTCACAGCGAGAAAACAACATTACAACCACAATTCAGGCCTTTTTTCTTAAAAAGTGGCTTCCTCATATGACATGTGTGTTTTATTTCAAGAAGCTGCTTTAAGCGTAAAGAAGTGAAGGTTCTTGAGTCCGAGAGAAAGAACATCTGGGAAATAGACGTGAAATGAAGCAAAAACAAGTTTACTTTGAAAATGACCTCAAATAGCCTTAAAAGCGTGACACCTGGCCTGTACAGTCATGTCTTCACACACCTGTGGTCAAAGGGGCCACTTTCTCACCAGGACCGTAACCCACTTGGTTCTGGGCCAAGAATCAAGTGAAAATGTTACGGGCTGTTTGACTGCTGGCTTTGAGTCAAACTTTAAAGGTTTTATCCCCGGCAGGCCTGAGAGACATAAGGTTAAAAACAAGAACGGCTTTTAAAAGCCTCTGCAGACAGGAGCTGAATTAGTTTTAGACGCTGGGGGTTCATATAAAGATACGACAGATATGACAGGTCAAGCTGACGTGTGGGACATCTCCCTGAGGCGCCAAAGGTAAGGCACGGTGGTGCTGAAGAGGGAGCTCAAGCTTTTGAAACCAACACACACCTCAGCGCCAACTTTAAAGTACAAGATCGTACGCTTGAAACAAAGAAGGAGAGAAAATGCAAACAAAAATCGTCCCTATTTTCCGACAAAAAAAAAATCCTTTTAACTGTGCTGTTTTCCCCCACATCGTGCCAGGTATAGAGACATCGTATAAAAGCTTGTATGGGACTTTTATTCTGACACGGACCCGCTTCCTCAGCAGCCGTCTGGTTTGGTTTGATGTCGAGCGACACAAACAAATATGCCGGCTTGCAGACTTTTTGTTGCCCCGCGCATTAATTATTCAGAAAGTCGCCTCGCTTTCTTCGAGCCCGACACGACGTGCAGGTTACCCAGAAATCAAAGCTGCGCCTTTAGGTTGAGCCCGCTGAGCTCAGTGCTCGTGAGAACAAAGCCGGCGGTCCGGCAACAGAGATCGACTCTCCGCAGAATCAAAAAATACTGCTTACTTCGCAGCCGTCCTCCTGACTTCTCTCAGAGCAGACCCCGCCCCCGCCCCCCCCCCCCCCCCCCAACCTCAACCCAGTGGTTCTCACTCATCCTCTCCATCATTGTTTGTTCACTTCCCGTAAGCTGCACGCATGGTCATGCTTGAGGTTTGGTGTAATACCAGGAAACCGACAGCATGTGCCCACCTAGGAGAGCTACCCGAGCTTTTTAAACACAGCAACGGAGACGTTTTCACAGCATGGCAACAAGAACTGCAAAGCAAGAGATGGCTTTGGTTTCTTCCAACGTCGCAGAGTACAGTGACCTTAGTGATCCGGTGTTTTGTTTATTTTTCTCCCCCTTCGGTCACTTTTAACATTTGTAAATGTGATGAAGAAGAAATCAAGTTTAATAGCAAATAAGCTAATCGTGAACCCTAAACGCACATAAAACAACGCCGCCAGGTATAGGAGGACAAAAACGCACATTATATTTGTGAATATTTGTGGTACATGTTGCATATAATGAGGACTTTTCTTTTTTTTTAACCTTACTAATTAGAATAACATTAATGTTTAATCCTTAGACTTACTTTTCTTCTAAATATGTTAATATTTGAACACTATTACTTTACAGTTATATCATTGCAGTGCATTGGATTTATTCAGATTAAAAAAAACAACATTTTTTTATGCTGTGCTTTATTCTTAAATCAGTTCAGGTGTTTAAATGCAGAAAAACAAGTTTAAAAACAAGCCACGTGTAAGTCGTCAGAGCGCGTTATATGGAGGAAATCAGTCAATAAACTTCATCGAGAATTCAGTGGAAACAGACTCAGCAATTCCTGCCGCCGTCAAGTCATATTGCACAGATAAGAAATGCCCTCTAACCAGAGCGTCGGCTAATGAATTATTATTAGAAAAGAGAAGAAAAAAAAAGAGAACAGGTGGCTTTATTTAAAACTCCTAACAGCAACAGACACTTTTTAAGGTTGACCAGAAAATCTAGTGGAGCGCTATCTAGCCTGACGAGGTATCAGGTAGGAGCGCTTACTGGAAGGAAGCGAGGAACAAAGCAGATAATTATTTGTCACAGTTCCTGGTTGGGAAAGAGGAATCTCCATGGAGCAATGGAGGATTACCTGGCACAGCAACACAAATCCCAGCTAATCCAGTCACTTCCAGGCTTTTCCCTTTCATCAACACTGATATTTTCTGATAACAAACTGTGTTCTTCTTTTCTGATAACTCCTTTAACAAACTGTGTTCTTCAAACCAAGGGTAAATAAGGTCACTGCGTTCTTTTAAACAGACAGCAAGCCCACATGAAAGCTTAATGTCAGTTTACAGGGAAAACGAGCCGTAGCGTCAGACATCTGCGAGTCTGGAACTGGGCCTGTTCCGTTTAAAAATCAATTATTATTCAAACGATTTTGGCACATTTTGCTTCCCCTACAACTTCTGCAATGTAAAAAAAAAAACTGGAATACTGAGAAGTTTCTTTAACATGTGGACGCGATCTCACACATGTGGGTTTTTCCTAACCTGTACACTGATGTTAACAATGAAAAACAGCCAAGGAGAAAGCGTATTAGTTGCTGCAGCTTTCTGTTGGGGTGATGCTACAATATTTGATGATTTAATTACATGCAGGGATATTGGTGGGTTTGACTGCAGAGTTTTTAGGTGGAAAAGAAATGAGGCTACATGGTAAAAACATAAAATAAAGAGCATTTGGAGACATTTATTTTGCTTTTCAGTGTCGATAATGAAACGATTACTTCTCCACATTATAGTTTGTCACCTGTTAACGAACGGCTTCGTTAATACCTGATAATTTCAAGATATCCGCGGACATATTACAAAGACTGAGAGGAAATCCTCCTTCAGCACCCCCCGAGCATAAGCAAGTGTGTTCGAGGAAGTCAAAATTACAAATGCTCGCATGCACAGACAACGAGCTGCTTAAGTTTCTTCACAACACGTCAAAAACAAATTCACACGAGCAGCTTTCAATCAGCAACAGCCTGATGACAGACGGCGAATAAAAACAGAAGCGAACAGGACCCGTACCTTGGGAAGCGGGCGTCCCAGCTGAGCGTATAATTTAGTCCAGAGCTGCATGAGCGACATGGGTCCGACCGCTGCAGTACGGGGAGCGTGAAAATAGACACAACATAAGCTCCTGCTTCACCTCAGCTCCCTCGGTCCGTCAGCCACTTCCATGAGGAAGCCCAAAGAGCCGGTGACCACCTCACTGCTGCCGGGCTACCACCCCATAGCGGACCCGCACCGGCCCTTGGACTGCTGCTCCCTGGCTTAGCGCAGGCATCTGCCTCCAAACCCCCCCCCACACACACACACACACAGGTACGCTCGCACAAGCCAGACACGCTCAGACGTCCTCAGAGGCAGGTCTAAAACATGCTTCCTGCTTCACCGGCAGGTATTCGCAGAGAGGGCTCACTGGTAGTGATTGTGGACTAGTTCCTCTGGGTGCCGAAAGGTGGTTGGAGAGAAAGCGAGCGAGTGAGAGAGTGAGTGAGTGAGTGAGTGAGTGAGCAGGGGAGGGGAGAGAAGGGAGGGAGGAGGGGAGGAGCTTTCAGGAAATGATGCTTTTGTTGGTAAGTGACTAGAGTTACTGGCAGTCAGGCCCATTTTACTGTACATGGTGTAACTCAACCGCATTTGTAGTGTAAACAGTGTTGCGCTGTGGACCTGGCCGCTCCTCACACAGCGCCGCTTACAGCTATGTTTAATGGGCCTGGGCCGCCACTTAATGATTATTATATTTAGAGACTGACTCCCCACTCGACTTTGCCTCTGCTTTGTGTTTTTTTGTTTCGTCTGCACATATACAACGCCGTGTCTGCAAGAACTCGCAACTCATTCGAATTTTCGACCTCCATCTGTAACTGGGGGGTGTCCGGGAAGCCGGGGTCGAGAAGGCGAGCCACATTCAAACTCGGGATTCAGTTGGAAAACAAGTCTGTCAAAAGCATGCCGCCATTGATAAAACTCTTATAAATTAAGAGCGCTTGAAATGTGGAAGTGAGAATATTCAAGACGGCTTAAAATTGTGAATGAAACAAGTCAAGCGTGAGCCGCAAGTTTCCTCTGCAGAAGAGTTTTGCAGGCATCAGCCAGAACACGATTATAGACGGATCCTTCATCATAAAAGGTCATTCCCACTTACTGGAACTGAGGGCGTGATTGTAAAAGATATACAAGTGCACAAAAGCTTATTCTGGGAATTATTTTTTTGCAAATAGGGCAATTTAAATAAATCCAAGATGACATATCAGCTTCTCCTGGTGGGGAAAGCAATACAACTGTTTATGAAGCTCATAAATAGGAATTTAAAATAATGTAATTTATCTCTTTCGTGCGTGCAGGGGATGATCCATTTGTGCAGTCAGCTTCCAGGAACAAATGATATCAAGCTGGGATGGCGAGGTCCTGTAATGTCCATCTCTCTCTCTCTCTCGGACAGAAGAGGAGTCAGACTTTGTAGCGGCGGAGTGGCGCCTGTCCGTGGTGTCATCGTTCTGTGAGTGGGAATCCTCTCAGTAGTTTGTGTGTGTGCGTGTGCGTGTTTGCTGGAGCCCTGGGGGCCATCAGGGCTCACTGAATCGCTACTGATGAGATTCTCCACAATCAAACACCCCAAAACGCCCACCTGATTGCATTATGTATAAAATAACAGGATAGAAGATTTGCTCCAGGTTAAAAAAAAAAGAAAAAGAAAAAGCAAGAGCAAAACTCCTTTTCTACCAGATCGACTCATCGTGGACACACCTCCTGCAACATTCGCTTCATTTTTAGGTGTTTGTGAATCTGCCTTGAGCTTTAAAGCTTTGAAAATCAGTGTTTCCTTTTTACTTCTGGTGCCTTGTGCTACCTGAATTTGTGGTGTAGCTGCAACAACCATGAGCACTTTGCTGTATGTCAATGTGGGGCCAAAATGTTCACAACAAAGAAAGGAATATTTTAAATATAAAACAAAACAAATATAAAACAGTGCAATGTATATACAAATCAGTGGAGATTTTAAGACTGCAACACAGGAGGAAACTGGAATCGGTCCAGATAAGAAACACACGAAAGGCTGCAAATCAGAGCTGGAGTGGTGTAGCTTGAAGCTAAAGTGAGTCACATGTAACTCAAAAAAAAAGACAACACGCTTATCAGCTTTCAAATTAACCTTTAACTTCCTTCTTCAAAGTAGGCCACTAAAAACACTTTCTGTTTGAGTAACGTACAAGAAGGCAGCCGACAATTACACACTCGTCTAACTCCTGAGAGGTCCGCCTCAGGAAAACTGTAAAGGATGTATTCTCTAAGCTTAAAAAACCCCAAACATGAGATAACGTCCAGCTGTCTAAATAATATAAATATTTCCGATTCTAGCTTTCAGGTGTGACCCGTCTGTTCAAATCTGCTTTCAAGGTGCTAAAACCAATACGAACTGACTGGAGAAAGCAGTTTTTTTTCTTAATTCAACAATTAATTGTAAGAAAAACTGACCAGAAGAAATTGAGCTGATAAAGTTTGTAGTTTGTTTAAGGTTTGTAGTTAAGCTTATCTGGTACCAAAGCATATGTTCCCAGCTTTGTCCTGCATTTTATTAACTGAATAGAAAATGCATAAAAGAACACGTTGTTTAGCCTCTGTTAACAGACGACAATGGAGGGAGTTTTCAGTCTTAATGTAGCCGCTGAAAAAAAATCGGATATTTGTGGTAGCTGACCTGCAGGGTCATCAGCATGATGGGATCATGAGAAAACGGATGTCAAACCGAATATGACTGACTGCTTCATCAGAAAGGATTTCATAAAGGTTTGCAGAGCGGCGGCCCTTTCTGAGGCAGGACGCTCTTCTGCTCCGCTGCTTACTGGAATCATCTCCCGTTTTAAATCAATGTGAGGGCGCAGGGGAAGCTATCGCCCCAAAGTAAGACACTGATCCTCCTCAAACACGTACGTGGGAGTTACTGCTCTGCTCAAGGACGGATGCTGTTTTAAATACGACGTACCCTGCAGATCTGCAAAAAGCTGTAAAAGCACATTTGATGCAAATTAACTCCTCCTAGACCAGCACAGGACACAAAGACGAACAACAAAGAAGACCCTAAAAAGGCTTCTGAGTAACATGCATACATACAGTGTGCAACGCACTGCGTATAAAAAAAAAAACCATAAGATGTGTCAAAGCCTGTTCTTACAACATGTTCTCCACTGTTTGAGGTTAGCCAAAATGCTGAGTAAATAGCTTTTTTTCTCAGTTGTCTTCCAGTAAATCTTGCAGAAATGTAAACATTTTTTATCGCACTTGAGGCAGGCATGCAAATGTCACTGTGAAGAGAAATGTTGTTCTTCTTAAACCACACAGGCATGTGATTTGGTTTACGGTTCATTCTTTCAGGTTTTTCAGTTTTTCTTCTTCAATTCCACCAACGAATATGTCGACTTAACTTAGGCTACGTTTACACTGCAGGTCTTAATGCTCAATTCCGATTTTTTTTTGTGAAATCGGATTTTTTTGCGTGTCCGTTCACATTTCCAAATATATGCGACTTGTATGTGATCTCCTGTGTGAACTGAATGCGTTCAACCTAAGTGTCCCGCATGCGCAGTAGAGGACGCGATGACGTCACACCTAGCAAGCGTCCTCAGTGTTTGTAAACATGGATTATAATGCTGGCGCGCATTTTGCGGTCATTAATTTATTTTCTAACCGGAGCTTTCCGTCCACTGACAGCTCTTCTCATTGTAGTCCGCTATGGGTGTCGTCTTTCTTCCCGCTTCTGCATAGCAGGACGCAGAATAGTGACGTTTGTCGAGTATCGTGAGGTACAGGTCAGATTAATGCGACCCGGCCGTACAGACACAGGTCGCATTTGAAAAGATCCAATCTGTGTTGTTCAGAATGTCATAAAAAGATCCGATCCAGGTCGCATATGGGCAAAAAAAAAATCGGAATTGGGTCACTTCAGGCTGCAGTGTGAACGTAGCCTTAATTCTGCCAATAATGATTTCTCTGTATAAATATTGTCCACTGTTTATAATCCTTCCAATGTATTTTGGTGATGCTCCGGTTTTCAAGGTTTGTGCACATACTACAAGTTTCCAGGAGGTTGTGGAGTTTGAAACTGGAATCCATCTGATGATTAACTAATAAAATGTTTAAATTGTACTGCCTAGATTTGTGGAATCTGTAAAATAAAAATACCAACTTTGTGCCCATATTTAAGGATGAACTGTCAGAGGATGAAAGCTCTAGGATTGAAGTTGAAAAATTAGCTAAAATGATCAGAAAATAGGTCAGCGTGCAGTCAGTTGGAACCACTCCAAGCACTCAGCATGCTGAGGTAAGTAAATCTTCATCGGTGCAGACAGTGTCTGCATAGCGTAGCATGACAGTAAGTGTTGTACTGTAGTTATTCCACCATTCCTGTCACATTCGGGTACCAGTTTCATCATTTTCCTCTTAGTAGTGAACATGTGCGGTATACATGGCGTCCCAGAGTTGCAGTGTTCATACTGTAGGAATTTGTTTGACATTGGCAAAAACTCTGTGGCAGCCTGGCTTAGCTGGTAATGAACCAGCACGCTACAGTACGAGAGCCGCAGGAAGGCGGCGCTGGAAGCAGTATCTAATAGAGTGAGTAAGATTAAATATTTATTTTGTCCATTTCTGTACGTCAACAAAATATATACAAAGGAAATTAAATTCAGTACCTTATTAGTTAGAGCTTGGAGACATTATAGGATGTAAATGCGTTTATGTTGCACACCCCTATCACAACAGCCGTTACCATGAGGACAACTGCTAATGCTGCAGAAATAATGAAATAATGCAGAGATACTGAGTCTGTTACCTCATTGTTGATGTAGCGATGCACATAAGGAGCAGGAGTACAAGCGTTTCAACATGCGTGCTTACTTAACTCACCAACACCCACACATTCACAGGAAGACATCGACAGTCTGCAGAAACAGCCTCAGTCTGCCAATGCGAAAAGTCTTGTAACAAGATGTAAACCGAACTGAAAGCCATGCAAGTAACGCTTAAGAATAACCCGGTGATGTAACTGAATATGTGGACAATAAAGACAAAGATAAGGTAGTTGTTTTTTTTTTTGCAAGCTGTTTGAACTTAGACAAGCCGTCTGTCTGCTACACTTCTAACAGAATAAGTTCTTAAGGGCACATTTAGATCCACGTTGATTGATGGACTTCTGTTCATAATTTGGTCATAACTAATTACATAGCAGTAATTTGTAAGTTACATGCAAATACTGCAGCCTCTATTACATTTTTACAAGTTAAACTCGGGCGTGTGTTCAATTTTTGATTATGTTTAGTTCAATCTCATCATATTTGACACTATTAAAAACAGAGGCTTACAATTTTTTTCTTTGTACATACATTAAAGCGGTCCCTTTCATTTGGTTTGACCATGCTAAAGGTGGCAGTTTTTATATTCATTCATCCTTTAAAGAGCACATTATTGCTTACATGTTGTGCTGTGTTACAAGATAAATGCAAAAGGTTACTGTCAAAAACAGAATGAAATAAAATAACATCTTTTGTAGGACAATTAGTCACTTAGATAAATTGACTAATTGAAGAGTTAGTTGGCAGATTAATAAGATGTAGTTTTTAGGGATGGGCCAAGGAATACTACTAATATGAAGGCTCCAAGGCTACGTTCACACACAGCAGTAGCAGCTAGCGCTCCATAAAAGACCGCCGTTAATAGCTGCACTGCCTTCTTCTTAACTTACTTCGTCTTGCTATGATGTGGTTTAAATATTGTCGTCTCCCAACAGCTTTCTAATAATAACAAGGAGAGATGCCAGCCAGTATCCGCATTTATTTATTTTTTCGATTTTTTTTTTTTAACAAATTTCAACACTTTTTGAAACCATTATATTTGCCATTACTTCTGCAAACAGTGCCCTGCTCTGTGACGTCTCATTCTGTTATCGGCGCACGCGGATCGCTTTGCGGTCATGAACCGTTCAGACAGAAGCCTGATGGCGGTCGCATTTAATAGAAGTATGAATGGCACACCTTAAAAATAAAATCTGAGTTCAGCAGAAAAATCGGAACTGAGCATCAAGCATTAAGCAGGGTATCACAATGATTTCCTTTTATTCAAGCAGTTCTTTTAGCATAAAACGTTGCTGCTTGTTAGATAATTAATTGTGCTATTTAGCTCAGGCGCGGATCGCTAGTGGTTTATTACAAGCTACCTTTAAAAAATGCTAATCTCAACATATTACCTTGTGGAGCTGCTGTCGACAGGAAATTCTTTGTTTTGTCTTGAAGGCGACTTTTAGATTTTGAAATATGTTCATTGTCCTGGCTATTCTTTTCTTTTTGTACTCAAATCATAAAACTTTTGTCTTTTCTTTTTTAGTGGGTAACAAAAGTTTAAAAAGGCATGATAGCGTAAGAAGGATTCCTATAGTTTCTATCTGTGATAAGTTATAATGAAATGTGAGGATTTAAAAGCTAAATGGGTCTAATATCTGTTCATGCTATTATTGATAATTAGCTTTACAAACAAAATGAGCACCAACACAGATACTGTCAACAGAAACTTTCAGACAGACGTCAAACATATAATTACCTGAAATGATGGCAGAACTCGCCACCATGCCGTTAAGTGCTACAAAATTGTTCCAAGAGATTACAAATTGGCTTTACCTGCTTTGTGGCAGTGTCCTTACATGCCAATTCAGCTCTAATTATCTAGTGACATATTGTGACACTTTAAGGGGTATAAAATCTCTGGGGAGGAGGCGTATTCATTCTAAAATATAAATCTCGGCTTGTTTTCTCAAGACAGCAGAGCTGTAAAGACACACATCCTGTCCACGCGCTGCAGCGCCGTGGTTCCTTTACAATATGCAGATATTCAAACAGAGTTCTGCAGCATGCATAAACAAACCCTCACACTGTGGGAAGCCATGCAAACCAAAAGAGATTTCCCTAACGACCCCAACGCAGTAAATAAGACGGGGAGATAAAAGTCAACGCAAAAGTCACTTGAGAAACTAAATAAGCCCACAAACAAATCAACCCGGCCACGCGGCTCTGAACGTTTACTTTACGGTTCGGCTTCGCCGGCCCAACAGATACTGGATGTGATGCCGCCAGACAGCTGAGAAATGGGGCAGGACTGACACGAAGGGCAGGATGAAATGGAAGAAAAGGGGCTGAGAGAGAGGAGGGGGATTATTAGTCATGATGACCCCATGACTTACATTTTCTCTCCATGACTCACACGACGCTACGCGTCCAAAAGCAGCAAGAACAGCTGAGAAAGCACAACACAGGCACAAAACCTCTCTGTTTCCCTCACAGAGACGCAGACGGGCAAAAGGAAAGCTCCTGAAAGCGCAAACCACGATGGCAATGGCTTTAAATAAAGCGCAGAACCGTTTTACAAATACACTCGAACGACAAAATCCAATACGGATCGCAATGAATCACGAGGGTTCGCAATGACTCGCTCAGGCGAACCTTTCAGCCAGATACGACTCTGCAGGCACACGGAATCCCCACATTAACCATCGCCTCCACGTCAGCTCTCCTCCATCCATGTGACGAGGGCGACACCTTGCTTTTCTCTTTTCAATACTTTCACATGTTGCTTTTGTTCCACAAATAACTTAGAGCTTTGTTCCGGGCAAGCGTCACGCCCATTCACACACCTGGGAGCTAAAATGATGTGAAACTCCTACGCCTGGGTTCTGGAGATGCGTCCACAAACCGCTAACAAAAAACAAAACCGCAAAACTTGTTTCAGTGGATCCACCTGGAAATTTGTTTTTGTTTATTTGATTCATTTAATAAATAAAAAATCATGGGTTATCGCTGTAGATGTCCCTGCTTCTGCCACACCAGGTTGCCCATTAATGAACCAGGACCAAATTCAGATGCCGTATAAGCCATGTTTGCATATTAGCGCTCATTCAAATGTGCATAAGTGGTTTTATCTAGAAAATGTAGCAGCAAACATGCAACGTTGTCAGCATGAGTCCCTGAGATGCAACATGAGCGGTGAAATCTACTGTTCTGTTTTAAACCTAATTTAAAATACTTGGATAGGTGCACAAATGTGACAGCTATAGGGGTAACCTACCCAGGTTTTTTTTTAAGGAATTAGCAAACATGGCAAAAAGAGGAGATCTGAGATTTTTGTATCTGCCTAATAGGTGAAGATCCACGACTGAAAGGGAAATAAAACAAATAAAATACAATTATTTTAATTGATATAGCACCCATTCACAACAAATGTAATCTAAAGGCCTTTTACAAGGTAAACCGGTCCACTTCATATGCAATTGTATTATACCACAATGGCCCAAATGAACTTTGATCCAGTAAAATTGATTCAAACAGTCCAATCATGCAGTGCATTTTGATCCTGATTATATTACAGTACAATCAAATCCATTTGATCATAAAACGGCAATTGGAGGTAAAAGGTTATGTAGCTAAAGAATTGGGTTGGCGACTTTGCAGCGGCCCCTTACACCCTGAGCATGTGGTGACCGTGAACTTATTGCACGGAGAAATTGCCTCTTGAACGATTGCTTTGGGTTTAGAGCGCGGCTTTAAAGGCTGTTTTAGGTCTTAATAGTTTGGCGCGTGGCTAAAGTCGGGTGCTGCAGCAGTAAGGGGATGCAGAAGTTAGAGCTGCCGCCTCACAGCAGAGGGAACTCCCGGATCACCTCCCTGGGTTTCCTATGGCTGCCTCCTACGGTATAAAACAAAGCATGCTGGGAAAACGGGTCACTTCAGATCGGCTTTGGGTTTTAGACGTTTCTCTGCTCTTGGCTTCTGTTTATTGGCTAAAGTTTTAAAACAGTTGTGAATTTTTACAAGGATTATTGGGAATTAGGAAAACAGAGCATGCATCACCTAAAGATAACGGTTTACTGATGTCGTGTTTCGATAGAAAAGGTAATGCGCTTTCCCAACATTCATCAGGAGTCTAAATGCAGTTTACTGAGAGGCTGGAGTAAGTGTGTGAAAAGGTCCCGGTCTGTGGCTCCAGTCCCGCCGCTGTTTTTACTTCATTCATCATGCTCTCTGCATTGTCTGCGGGGACAGGAGTCGTGCTCTGGAATTTGTTTAGCTGAGACAGCTTTGGTCAAACACGACTCCTGGTGTTCAACTAAAGCGAAGAAACCAGCTATCCCAACACAGTAAAGTCACAGCAGCTATATGGAAATGACTTTACACGTCTCTCTATGTCGTTCAGGAGGTGCCCATGTGGCTGGTGTTTTCTCACCAGCTGTTTGGACCACAGTGTAACCTGTTACTACAAGCTGTGGGTCAGCGGTTTCAAAGAGGACTATTACATTTACTGACTGCAAACTCAGCTTTTTGGAAACATTTCCAATTGCAGAAGTCAAAGACGGTCGCAGAGCGGAAACTAAAGGAGCACCGCCCATCACCTTCATCAAGGTAATGCTGCTTTCAAAAGCCGGTAAACTGGGAGGGGCCTGTCTGTTCAGCTGCTGACTACAGGCTCTACTGGAACACGGTTAGCAACCCTAACCCTGTTGAACTCAAAGCAGCAAAAGCCAAAATATTATTGTCATGATCGCAATAATGGACATGTAATATGATTTATGCAGCTGCAGGAATGTTTCTTGTGATTTTGAACACGAAAGTGATTAGATCCTACCTTATTACCAGGAAACTGCAGTACTTACTGGCCCAAACCTCTATCTGACTAACGCTTGAGATAAGAAACTCACTGGTCTGTGTCACTGCAGGAGCTGCTGTGTCACTCTGACTAAGTTAACTTGAAAGGCGAGACGGAACGCAGAGCGTTACTTAGTAGTGAAATATGGACGTGACCGGTGAGGTGCGAGGCGGCTGGGGAGCACGCACCGGCCTTTTCCTCGTCATATATGAAAGCAAAAGAAAGCATTTGGTTGAAATGATGTGATCGTTGTTCGCATAATGCACTGAAAGACTTGCGGGAAATGCATCTCACGTGTTTGCAGATGATGACAGAATGCAACGCTTATTTGCAACCAACCTGGGGGAAGTCTCCAGTCCCATTCTTGGAGAGGCCGAGGCTGCTAAAGTCCATGTCAGGGAATCCCGGGTACATGCTCATGTGCATATCAGGAATGTTGGTGGTAGTGCTGCTATTCAAGTGGTATTGCCTGGAAAGATAAAAAAAACACACATTCAGTGGGTTTAAAGTAGGGCTGGACGATATCGATAACTATCAGAAAATTCAAAACATATATTTAAAGTGCAGCCCTGGCCATTTTATACTGTTGCTGACCTATTTTTAAATAAAGAAGACTGGATTCAAACAAAACCCTCAACATTTTACCAAACTTGCAAGTCTAAATGAAAAAAATAAAAAAAGAACATGTGCTCTCTGAACTCTATGAAGCTTGGTGATGGAGCGTTCCTGGGTCTGTTTGTGATTGGTTAGGAGGATGTAATGACTGTAGTATCAACCTACATGATAGGCAGGAATTCAAAAGGAAGGAAAACTGTTCTTCTATCGAACTTTTTACTAACCCTTTTTTTCCTATTGAGCCACACTTCTATCGATCAACATATATCGTTACTGACTTATCATCCAGCCCAAGTCTAAAGTACATCTTCTGCAAGCAGAACAGTCTTTGCTGTTGTTTTACTTATCAAATCAAGTGATATTGTCTTAATCTAACCATGACACTATATACTCTGTAAGGGAGGGAAATGTAAAGCTAAAAGGTAAACAGCTGCCGGCAACTGTTCTAGGCAGGAAGCACGTAAAAGGACCACCTTATAGGTATATAGCCATGTTATATGCGTAAAAAGAGACCAAAAACCATTTGATCATAATAAAAAAAGGTTATATACAGCAAGCATCCATCCTGATTATTTTTCGACGGTCCTTTTTGAGGCTAAATATAGCCCCACAACGAGCACGATGAACAGATATTAACTAATGTGGCGCCATCTACCGGCAGTGTCGTACAACTATCATGATGCAAAAGTTTTCTTAATTAATAAATCACTTGTAAATAACGCCTGACCCTCTACAACGCCTCGCAGTAAAGCGGCAGTTCGTCTTGATCGAAGACCTACCGTTATTAATTAAATAGACCAATCTACAGCAACTTTCAGAGCCTCGTATCAGAACATTTACTCACATCTGAGCAATCGTCAGGTTTAGCATCCGTTTCAGTGAACACCAACGTTCATCATGTATTTCCAGCGACATTCCAGTCTATTCCCTCTTGGAATCATATTTTTTTAGTGTTTTTTTTCACTGGATCTTGGACCATTACACTTTGTTTCACTAGGAGATGCTAATAGCTATTTCACTGGATTGCAAAAATTGCAATCCAGTGAAACTGGGCCTTTCTTGTTTTGTCCCCTGCTGCACGAGAAGTGCCGGTGTCATACTTAAGCTGTTATTAAAAATAAACAGGAAAGGCTTTATTCACTAACAAACTGAGCAAAAACACAAAAAACATAAAACACCAAAATAACCACTTTGTGCTCAACCAGACTGAGCTACTGACGTAGAAATAAAAAATAAAAAGGCAAATAAAGTGGCTGTGCACCTTTAAAGGAATCTTATCCACACAGTTTAGTGTCATAGGGAACGTGAAACTTAAGATCTAATAAGAGCAAACATTTTCAGTTTCATTTATGTACAATTCTTTCAAAGTTAAATGTCGACAGATTGAAGTCCTTTAATAAAAGTAAGTCTGCTTACTATATTATTTCAATTCAATTCAATTCAATTTTATTTATATAGCACCAAATCATGAAACATGTCATCTCAAGGCACTTTACAAAGTCAAGTTCAATCATATTATACAGATTGGGTCAGATTATATTATATTTATCATATTATTTACGGTTAAAACAATTATAAATGATGTGTCTAGAGCGGAGAGCAACAGCAAATTCAACCGACGACGAGGCGGACGCCGGCAACTCTGGCAAAAAGAAAGCCAGACGGACAGGTTAGAGCTGATAAGGACTAAAGCCAGCCGTCGACAGCAGCCTAAGCAGAACAGAGACAGCTCCTACCTGCTACGAAGACGCAGTTTTCCTGAACACCACACATCTTCTGGAGCCTCCAGAGAGCTCCAGCTACGAATGACCAGACCCGGTACTCCCAAACGGATGTTTTCAGTTTCCTACTGAGTCGATAAGTCACAAGGTGGAGAAACCCACAGAGCAACAGGGCTGCGTGAGCACTCAAAGCAAAAGCAAAACTAAAGTCTTGTAAAGGTGAAACCGTCCCATGCCTCTGTTATCCAATCAGCTGCCAGGGCTCAAACTAAGTCCTAAAGCCTCTGGTCAGAGATCAGTGCTACTTTTTTGACTTCACAACACAACGACCAACAATGACAGGATGTCCTTAAGCTGCTATGTGGACATTTATTTTGACTTCTGATTTCGGATTTGGTGTAAAAATGTTTTATTCACACTTGTCTGGGCCTAAGCTTAAGTTTAAGCTTGTATCCTAAAATCACCAGGCCCAGTCGCATTACATCGCACTGCGCTACCTTAATTGATAATATTTTTACAAATGTGCTGGAAAATAATTTAACTAGTGGAATATTAATGAATGACATAACCGATCACTTACCAGTGTTCATAGTCTACGACTGTAAGTGCAAAACAGACAATCAAAAAATAGAGACGCATTACAAACGGGTTACGTCTGAAGAGACACTAAGAGCTCTAGAAGCCGAGTTGTTGGCCTATGATTGGAGATTAATATATAAAATGAATGATGTGAATTCAGCATATGATGAATTTTTAAAAATATTTAAAATATTATATAACAAGCACTGCCCAATCAAACAATATAACAGGAAAAGCAATCAAAAAAATGAACAGTGGATCACAAAAGGAATACAAAAGGCATGTAAAAAGAAAAACAAACTTTATAGAGAATTTCTAAAACATAGAACGTCTGAATCAGAAAACAAATATAAGAAATATAAAAATAAGTTAACTAATATTATAAAAACATGTAAAAAGGACTATTATTATAAATTACTGGATAGGAATAAAAACAACATTAAGGAAACATGGAATATTTTAAATAGAGTCATTAGAAAAGTTAACAATAACAAATATCCAGACTATTTTATAGATAATGAACAGAATATAACTGATTTGAAAAGTGTCGTCAATAAATTTAATAGATTTTTTGTTAATATAGGACCTCAATTAGCAGAAAAAATACCGACTACAAAAACTGCAACTCAGCAATATCTAATTGAGAATAATCCCAGCTCCTTATATCTCAACCCTGTACTAGAAGAAGAAATCATAAACATTGTGAATAACTGTACAAATAAGACTTCCACTGACTGTGATGATCTGGACATGAAAACTATTAAAATAGTAATTAAAGGAATCTCTAAACCACTAACTTATATTTGCAATTTATCATTTCAAACAGGATCATTTCCCAACAAAATGAAAATAGCGAAGGTCAAACCAATGTATAAAACTGGCAACAAACACCTCTTCACTAACTACAGGCCTGTTTCTCTTCTCCCACAATTTTCTAAAATCCTGGAAAAACTCTTTAAGAAAAGACTGGAACAATTCATAGAAAAACATTCGCTACTTATCAGCAGTCAATATGGATTCAGAGCAAACCGGTCAACATCGCTGGCCGTAACTGACTTAATAGAAGAAATAACCAACGCAATAGATAGTAAGAAACTGGCAGTAGGGATATTTATAGATTTAAAGAAAGCTTTTGATACAATAAATCATGAAATCCTACTTAAAAAATTAGAACGCTATGGAATTAGGGGAGTAGTTTCTGACTGGATGAGGAGTTATTTAAAGAGCCGGAAACAATTTGTGAAATTGGGAGATGTGGAATCTGATTGGCAGGAGACTGTCTGTGGAGTACCACAAGGATCAGTATTGGGACCAATTTTATTTAATCTTTATATAAATGATATCAGTAAAGTGTCCAATGCATTAAAATTTATCTTATTCGCTGATGACACAAATATTCTAGCCTCAGGAGATAATTTAGAGCATCTTCTCTCAACAGTCACTTCAGAGATTAGTAAGTTAAAGATATGGTTTGACCATAACAAATTATCCCTAAATTTGGACAAGACGAAATTCATGGTCTTTGGGAACTGTTATAAAAATATTGAAATTCAAGTTCAAATAGAGGACGTAACTCTAGAAAGGGTTTTTGCTAATAAGTTCCTCGGTTTAATAATAGATGACAAAATCAGTTGGAAACCTCATATTCAACACTTACAGAGTAAACTCAGTAGAAGTATATCCATATTGGCCAGAGCTAGACATGTATTGAATGCTAAATCACTTCATACTCTATATAACTCTCTGATTTTACCATATTTATCATATTGCTGTGAAGTGTGGGGAGTTAATTACAAGAGCTCTTTACATCCGGTAACCGTCCTACAGAAACGAGCCATTAGAATCATCCATAATGTCGGTTATTATGAGCATACAAACCCGCTCTTCATAATATCCAGAATTCTCAAATTTGACGACCTTGTAGAATTTAAAATGGCTCAATTTATGTTCAAGGTATCAAAGAAGTTGTTACCTGAGCACATACAGAGCACGTTTTCTGAAAGAGAAGGGGGGTATAACTTAAGGGGTCACTCAATCTTCAAGATCCGCAATTTTAGAACAACAAGGAAAAGCTTCTGTATTTCAATTAAAGGTGTAAAGTTATGGAATAAGTTACATGAAGATTTAAAACAAAGCAATAGTTTAACACAATTCAAAAGAAGGTACAAAGAGGTAATTTTCAATAGATATACACATGGGGACAGAAAGCAATAAGGTGTGTATTGAAGATAATAACTTGATGTAAGGGTTTAGAAAGATAAACCAGCATAAAATGGGAAAATGTATAGGTAAATATTAGTAACTGTTACTTCAAACTGCCACTTTGATTTTGATTTTTTTTTTTTTTTTTTTTAATGACAGTAGGACTCTAAAATCTCAAGTGTTTAGGGGTAGGAGTTTATAAGTTCTCACTTCTTCCTATCCCGTTTTGAGCATGATATGTTAACTGAAACAAAAATCTGTATTTTCTCTTCTTTCTTATGCACTTCTTGTTACTGTGCACTATTTTATTTTTATATTTGTATCATGTTCGAATAAATAAATAAATAAATAAATAAATAAGCAGTGTATTAGGCACCACCCTTTAAAATTAAAGCAATTAAATTAACCCCAATGTTGTGCAAGTTACACAAACTACAAATCCTTAGCAAACACAAGAAAACATGCGCTAATCACCGGTGAATGCTCAAACCAAGGAGGGGAAAGGGCAAAAAAACGCTATGATTGGTTAAAAAAAAACACACACACACAAAGTCATCCAGACTGGAAATCCCCTTTGCGGGTCCCCCCCCCCCACCCCTAGTAGTGCAAGCAATGACAACACTGCTATAACAGCAGAAGTCTTGGCAGCCAGGTAAAAGCAGCTTTCATCAGCAAAGTTGCTCAGGGCCTTACAGCCACAGGAATGGCTGACCTCTCTGTGTAAACAAGCAGTCTCCCCCCCAGAGCTCCTATTTTATGCCGTCAATTTCCATCATTTCACCACAACATCCAATTTGACTCAAAGTAGTCAGCGACTTAAACATTTGCCGGCCCAGCACTATCTCACAACCTGGTGCAGGCAAGCACACCGGTGTGAAAACAATTATTCAGTGAGAAGTTCACTCCCTTTTGCTTTTCGCTGGGATAGCTGCCATGTGGTGATCTGATTGGACCAATTTCTTGGAACACAAGCTGGAAAAAAACAAAGCCGAAAGGGTTTACATTATAAATAATTTGGAATAGTGCGCAAAAGTGAAACTCTTAAAAAAAAAAATAACATAACATCAAATTAAAGGGTAATTCCACGGAATGCGCAGCTTGGGACGGTGACAGCAGGAATGCCTTCGTTGTGAGCAGACATCATCCCAATGACTATGAACAGTTAAACACCACTTCCACAGAAATGATGATTATCAAGGTGTAGCTCATGCATGACACACTGCAGCAGGCGCACGCACGCCCGCCCACACCAACACAGACGCGCGCACACAGAAACTTGCTGAGTTCCTTGGAAGAACACTTCCTTATAGCTAACGCAAATATGAAAAGGAAGCGCTCGTCCTGGGGACGGTGGCTGTGCACGGCGTTCTGTCAGCAGGAACTAATAAAGTTAAATGAGGCCCGGCGAGCAGCTCAAACCGAGTGGGGGAGTTGTAGCCAAGTATCAACCTGTCCCATTATCTCCCTGCGTCAAACCGGGTCGGGAGGAGATGGGGGCTTAGGAATGTGGAGAAGGCTGCGATTGGTGGGGAGAACAGACCAAACATACTACAACTACTACAACACTTGGTATCACATAAATCTTTGACTTTATTTGAAAGAGCAAAACGAGAACCAGTATATAGAGGTAATTTAGAAATACGTTCAATAATCAAATGTGCAGAGCAGCAAATTGCAGGCATTGGGTCAGTAGGGGATTTTTCCACTTATAACCTTGGATAATTTATGAAAAGAAAATTGAGAAAAACAGACACGTAAAAGAGGATCTGTCTTTCATCTAAAACTAACAACCAACTATTATCCTTACTGCTGTAAGAGAAATGTAACCAAATGATTACTTAAGTTCTTTTTTTCTCACAAATTAAATAAGAAAAAATTGCAATCCAGTAAAATTAGATTTAATTTGTGAAAAATCGGGATTTTATTTTGCCTATGCACTCATTGGGCTTTAATGAACAGAACAGCATGCAATACTGGAAATATGTGTAGGAAAATATGCTGTCAAAATATTGTGAAGAGGAAACCTTTTTTTTTTACCATAATACCAGGCCTTTTAATTCATTCATTTATTTTTATTAAAAAGTTAGTTTGAAGTTACCCAACTGAAGTGAAGCCTGTACTTAGCCCATTGTGTAATCCCACTAGCAGCAAATATTTAGTTATATTTGCATTGTTTAAAACGGCAGGGCCGCCCTCTTGTTTCACAGCTTGTGTTTAGTTGCACTTTAAATTCAGGCCGACTTCCAGATTAAATGCTAGACATAAAAGCAAGTTTTTAAAATGATTTCATTAATTTCTTTTTATGATACGAAAAGAGGGGGTGGGGGGGTTGATTAATTGGATTTGGTATAATAAAATATGAGATTTTATTTTTAAGCCATACTGCCGGGGCCTAATTGACACTAAAGTCTAATTGATGATGTTCACAGATCACACACACAAAAAAAAAAAAAAACCTAATTGGGATTGGCCTTTTTGCAGCTTGACCTCTTTTTCCCCTGTTGGTTCCACAGGATTTTCAATAAATACTGAGTATGCACTACCAAAAGTACAGCTGCCTTACTTTTAGGTACTGAAACAGCAAAACAACATACAAACGTGTGTTCAGTCTTCGTTGTCAATAAGGTAATGTTTCAATTCATTTTTAAGTGGTACAGGAGCAAACGATTCGGGAGAATCAGGATTATGATATTACCATTTGTCCAGTTATGGTCTAAAACAGGGGTGTCAAACATACGGCCCGCGGGCCGGATCCGGCCCGCCGAACAATTTAGTCCGGCCCTGTGGCTAAATGCATTATCATTATAAAAAAATAAATAAATAAATATATATATTTTTTTTTTTCCAGTGTCCTGTCTGGCAATGTGGCAATAAGATGCCACAAAGAGCTCATCAGATTTGTCTTTCACAAGTGGACAAGATAAAAGGAAGAGAATGATAAAACAATTATTGAAAAAAACATGTACTTCGTTTAATTGAAAATATGCAGTTCCTATATTGTCCACGAGGGGCGCTGTGTTTTAATTAGCAGATTAAGCTTCAGGTGTGGAAAAATTCAAATCATTTCTTAATTTTTATCTGTTTGATGTATTTTGTCATGTTGGACAGTGTTTTTAAGTTCCAAAAAATGTGAATAAATGTTTTTCAACATTGTATAATCACTGTGATCAGTTCTTATGCATAATGCAAAAGTAAATGTTTAACTGAGTAAAAGTATTGTTGAAATTGCACATATTTTTCTTAAAAACGCTGAGGTTATTCATAATATATTGTGTAAAAGTGAAATTAACTTAATATAAAACTCAACAACAAGTCCATTTATTAGTTCTATTTAATCTTGCAATGAGTTAACTCATGTGGCCCTCTTGAGATCAGATTAAGCTGTATGCGGCCCCTCAACCAAAATGAGTTTGATACCCCTGGTCTAAAAGATTTGAGTTAGCTGCCTTTCAATGTATTTAACACACTGCTCCATTGTGTGGTATCATGGGAAAGTCAAATGAGATCAGCCAAGATCTGAGGAAGCGACTTGGATCTCAACAAAGATGATTCATCATTCTTTTCAAGTTCCAGATATGAATGTGCCAATCAGGCCCAGAAAAAAAGCAACAGACCATGTGAAGATCCTGGCTCTAGCTGGAAGAGAAGCCTCATTATTCACAGGAAAATTAGACCTGTACCCTCTGAAAGGCCGCTCGGAGAGGAAGAAGCCATGTCTCAGAAAGCAACATAGGGGTGCTTCATTTGCTCAGAGGTGTTAAAAATCAATAATAAAAATGAATTCTGTTCATTATTCAGCAATTTAGCAAATCTTTGAAATCCCAGCTGACCTAAAACAGGAAACATTTAGTCTGATTTAATTTCAGAAAAACATGTTCGGTGTCTTTATAAACAGTGCATGTATAGATCTGGTCTCAACTGTATATTTGAGTTAATTTGACAAGTAAAGACAGGTAACTAAAAGCCGTGCTCAGCCTAGAATTACAACTGTAGACGTTTCATTTCATACATGTTCTAATATGTAAACTGTTGAAAATGCACCAGTCTTGGAAAAAAAATTGTTTTTGATCACATACAGTAAGCACTGAGGTTTCTGTGGTTTGTAAGAGTCTGGTGCCAGTTCCACAAAACACAGCAGCAGGTCGGCTGCAGCTTGATGTTCCACAGCATTTAGACACTTAATAGCACTAAAGCAATTATCGCAGTAAAGAAGTGTGCTTATTTCTGCCTGATTACCAGTTTGAATAGTGTCGAATAAACGCTGACACACAAATGAGTATTTTGAGGAGGTTGAGGCATTTGTCTTTATGTTCTTATGATCACTCAGAGGAACAGTATGTGCCGTGCAAATATGAGTGGGCACTGTAGGTAAACAATTGGAGAAAACACTTCCCGTATACGTTTTCTTCTCACTAGTGTCATGTGATCATTTCACTCCTCTGCACGTTCTCAACGACAATCTGAGCAAACAAGGCCGTGCTGTTAAATGTAATCAATAACACAATAACAGAGCCTAGTTAACTAAGCAACATGGGCATCAAGAGGACGCAAGCGGTCATGGCAATAAGGAAAACCAGAAGTTAAAACAATAACAGGTAGTCATGCAAAAACTGTTGCTTTAAGTTCTCTGTCCTGCTTCTTAAAAACCTGGCCTCAGTGTTCCAGGAAATTTCCGAGAGCAAACAAACAAACAAACAAACAAACAAAAAAAACTCTGCAAACACAACACTACAGAGATTAATGTCAATTTCAGTTCTCAAAAAGTCCATTGCACTTTTAATTTAGCTAAAGGTCTAAAACACCCTTTTCTAAGGATTTCTAATCAATCACACCATATTGCCCTTAACCACAGAGTCTTGATCTGTTGTGTCTTCTTTGTATATAGTAAGATAGAAAGTGAGATACGGTCCGGCGTAATGAGCTTGACATCATAAAGCTCCACTTTGAGTGAACTTGAAAACCACACGCTGCGCCTTCACGTCACCAGATGTTTTAACTTTCAAAGAAACACGGCGCGGATCGCAGTGGCAAAACGAAACTCTGCCATGTGAAGAAACAACTCTCCGCTTTAAGTTAGAAAGGACTTAAGTTTGCAGAGAATTGAGGACCTAAGTCATTTCAGAAGTTAGAAGTCCGTAAGAACGTCCTGTGATACGCAAACACAGAGTGTTTCTGGTTTAGGTCGACTTTTTGGACGTTTTGAGTGTTCCTGGTTTTTTCCACCTTGCTTGTACTGATTACGGTGCTGATCTCTTGTTTTTCTTTTCTTTTCTTTTTTTTTTCTACAGTATTGGTGTTCTGAGATCAAATCAGCAGCTACACTCCCATTGTTTACACCGGAGATCAGCTTAGATGGTAGCTACGCTGTGCCGTCCCCTAATGGAACGACCCGATATTTGTCGGGTACCTCAGTACCTGAGGCGGTATTGGCCGTCGCAACTGAGGGAGACGGTACAGACCCGTCATCCAACTCGTCATCGTGGGAAACGTCACATGAGATCCATTCCCAACCCGGCATCAACTGAGCGATCGAGAGAACAGCTTGGTCATCCTGACTGAGACGTTGCTAACCCCGCAAACTTCCGACAAACTTCCGACAAACATCCATGGTTTTCATTTACTTCAGGCTGACGGAACCAAAGAGAGCGGTGAGGAGAGAGGAGGGGGCCTGGCTGTGGTGTAGCTCTGGCCACGCAGCTATCAAACAGTACGGACTTTAAGCTGCTAGCTAGTAGCATGTTCCCCCCATCTGTCAATGCTGGAGCAGCCCGCCACGTCCACTCACTGTCACCAGAAGACTCCAAACACAGCATCCCCCGTCTCTTTTTCTAATCTCTGGGGATCATACGTCCTTGTCCTCCACTCCCCCCCCACCTTCAGCCAGTATGTTACCTGCCCTGCCACACTGGGTCATTTCTGCAGGCGCAGACTCACCACACAGACAACAGTGATTGAGATAGTGGACTCCTCTACATCCCTGGGTGTTCACATGAACCGAGGATGCTTTGGAGTGCAGCAGGGAGTCCTGGATGCCTTTTTTTGACTATGAGGTGGGTATCAGCCCGTTTTCTATGATGCAGTTTGTTGGAGCAGCAGCTTATCTACAGCTGACAGGAAGCAGTTAGTTAAGCTCATTAGGAAGGCCAGTGGTGTCCTAGGATGTCCCCTTTACCCAGTGCAGAAGGTGGGAGACAGAAGGACTCTGGCAAAAATAACAGCGCTGTTGGATAATGTCTGCCACCCCATGCATGGAGCTGTTGCAGAGCTCCTTCAGCGAGAGACTGCTGCATCCTTGTTGCATAAAGAAGCGCTTCCACAGATCCTTCCTCCCAGCTGCCTTTAGATTTCAGAACCATCCCTGCTGTTAACTGCATAGTGTTTTATACATGCACTGCAAAAACAGGACTAAAAATAACTAAAGTGTTCTTGAAACAAGTGCATTTATCCTTAATTTGAGCAGGTAAATAAGAATATCTGCCAATGGAATAAAAATGTTGCACTTAAAATAGGAACAACTCATCTCATCATCTTATTTTAAGTCCAGGATGTCTAATTATCTTGTTTTAGGGGTCCAAATACTCATTCTATTGGCAGATAATCTTATTTACCTGCTCAAATCAAGGACAAACGTACTAATTTCAAGAAATGTTTACTTATTTTTAGTTCTGTTTTTGCAGTGCGAAAATACTGTTTTTTTGTGCATAAATGTATTTATTAAATCACCCTCCTCAGCTGCACATTTGTTTGATTTATGTATACTATTTTCAATAACAGTGCAGTATTTGCTTTGTCGTAAATCCTCCTATTTTTATTCTTTAGATAGATAGATACTTAGATTTTGTTCTAAGTTTTGTCTCAAAAGAAGAAAATATTATCAATTACAATAATCAAACCTTGGACAAGAAATTATAACCAGTCTCTGGAAGAAATTACAAATTCAATAGGAATTGAACATTGCTGCCTCTAATAAGTCTTTTTAGCGCAAAGAAAGTTCAATCTCCTACACAGCGCTGTTTCACATAAAGCATTCTGAAAATATATTCTATAATATTAACAGTGCATTCTGGGTTGATGGTGGACTTATATTCGGTTTCTGCACCGCTTTCTCGCTGGTTAACAAGAAACACAAAGCTGCAACAACTAACCGACTGTTAAACAGTCCACAATTAAAAGGACATATTGTATTTAGTGGCTAGATCAAACAAGCAGCTGTAGCTTGCAGGAAATCTAACACTCCCCCAACCCAAATGTGGGCTGACGTCAAGCCGCCCACAGCAGGAAATGAAAGAGGTCTGATAGATTAGACCATCCGGCGTGCTGCTAGTAGACTTTGTGGGGACTGCATTGGGTGACGCCAGGTGGGAGCAATTGTGAAATTATGTGAATATAAAGTGTGTGTGTATGTGTATATGTACATACGGTATATATATAAATCTATCTATCTATCTATCTATCTATCTATCTATCTATCTATCTATCTATCTATCTATCTATCTATCTATCTATCTATCTATCTATCTATATATATATATACAATGAGCGGCTAACATCAAAGCTCACCTAACGCCAGTGTTCGTACCAGTGAGGTACGAACACTGGCGTTAGGTGAGCTTGTCACAATAATTGGTATGTGGGACAACCAGTAGATATGATGACCCCCCCCCCCAACCCCAAACTTGAAGTTGAAAGAAGATGGTCCAATATACCTTTAAATTGCAATTTTTTTGCTGTTAAAATAGAATCTGGTTCTAGTGAGAGAACTGTGAAACAAGGCTATATATGTATGTGTTAACTTACTGGTTTCCAGATTGCATAGGGCAGTATCCAGGCTGCTGAGAGATGGGTCCCCAGGTACCAGAGGAGCCAAATATTGAACTCTGAAACACGGAGAGTAAAAGGTACAGATAAAATAACAGCCATTGTTGGTTTTAACCTCCAAATAAAAGCTGACAAAAAAAACAAAACATTTCCTAATTGACCAGCACATCATTTCAGAACACAGGAGCATTTTTACAGTGAAAAACTGTGATCAAGAAGTTATAGTAAACCTCCTTTTCATTGCGTGACGCCTCTGTGTGACTCATCATGTCCCAACATGGTAAATTCAACAAACTTTAACAGACGTAATCATCCCTGGTGTGGATTCGATTTAGTGGGAGGACGCTTTGAGAAATTCTCAGTAAGCACTTATCAAATAAACCAGACATGGTGGGAACTTTTTTTTTTAAATAAACCTAACACTTTAAAAGATTATTTCTTTGTTCAAGGGAACTTTAAATGAAATTTGACATTGAGTTCAAAATATTCCTACGGATTATACAGAGACCACAAGTCCACTATTTATCACCATTAAGTTATGAAAAATCATGGAGCAAATACCTTAAAGGCTTGGCATGTCAAACCCAATTATGTGATGAATATATTGGCTAAGCCTCGGTATAGGGAAGGAAAACCTCTTGGCCTCTTCTATTCTGAATTTCAAATACCTCCACCAGAAGACTACTTCCTTTTTCTTTAGTTTTACCACGTCACATGGACCGGTTTTAAGATGTTTTACCCGCATTGTTTAAGGTTTTATGTCAAAGGTGTAACGCGGGGACCCAGCTCTGTTTCTTTTGACAAATATAAATCAAAGCAAAAAGAGATCACACGAGGGCTTCCTTCTCTGACCTCTTTCATTCAGTATGTGCATGCTCCCCCTAGCCCGGTTTATAGAGCATTACAATATCGCTTGCTATAATTATGCCGGTGACACGCGACTTTACATTACATCTGCGTCACCAATTGACCACAACTCCTCAGTTACTGAGAAAGTGCACATAATATCAATGAGTGGATGGTTGAGCACTTCCTCCAGCTTAAGATAGACAAGACAAAAGCCAATGTTTTCACTTCCTATAGAGATCAATAGTCAAATAAGACTCAGTGGAGCTAAAAACACACAGAGCATGCAAAAAAAAAAAACCCCAACAACAACCTAAAGATGTACATATTTACTCAGGCCTAATGTTTGATAGCTCCATGAAATCCATGACTATATCAATGAGTTTAGGTGGTCGTGGCTGCACTACTATCCTAAAAACATTGAAAGAAATAATGCATTTGTGTCAAAACAGTACTCGTGCATGCTTTTCCTCTGAGTACATTCAGTTAAGATAATGATGTTTTTACATCTGACAAAAAATAAAATAAAAAACTCAATAAATTAAACCCCATGGTCCTACATGCCAGGGCAGAAAGCAGTGCTGTTTGTTCCAGCTGTTAAATACAGGAAGAAATGTGCATTTATTTAATTAAAATGTCTTTTTTCTTGTGATTGGTTTATTATTGCATGTAATGTTTAGATTTAATGTTAATTTAGATTTTTAATGTAATGTTTCTCTGTTAATTTTCAGGGCTGTATTTTCAAGTTGACCCGTGTATGAAAACATACTTGGATATGAAACATACAAGACAAAAGGAGCTGGACGATAATTCAATAATGATATATATCGATCGATAGACGTATATCAATGAAAAAAAAAAGTTCAATAAAAAGTTCAATAGAACAACAGTTTTCCTTCCTCTTGCATTCTAGCCATGTAGGTTAACATTACAGTCATTACATCCTCCCAACCAATCACAAACACAGACTCAGGAACCAAGCTGGAGAGTTCAGAAAGCATGTTATTTATTATTTTATTTGTTTTTTAAAACTTGTAGTTTCGGTAAAAAAGTTGGTTGAATAAAGGGTTGAGTTTGAATTCAGTGTTTGTGTGTCTGTATCTAAAAAAGGTTGCTAAGCAACAGCACAAAATGGTCAGGGCTGCATTTAAAATATATGTTTTTAATTTGTTGATAATTATCGATATCGCTCGATGTGATTTCTATTTTATTGATATGCTTTTTTATATTTCGTCCAGCCCTAGCCAAAACCTTTGTTTTTCTTACAATAATTCAGACCAAACTTTCCTTGCTTTAGGTCAGGCAGGATTACCAAAATTATTTCTATTAGCAAAACGCCTGAGTATAATAGGAGAGGTTTTTTTTCTCATTTCTTAAAATCTAGAGGTTTACATTAATCTCCTTGGTATTTGGTAACAATGCCATTTAAACTGCATCAAACAATTTTTCTTGGCCCAAACTTTTTACGCATTCTTCCACAAGCGTCTGACAACAGTTTGTTTGAACTTTGTCCTACACAACAGGTGTAGCTGAGTCAGGTTCATTGGTTCAGGACTTCAGGGTTTTGTGATGGCCGCTCAAAAACACCGACCTTGTTTTCTTTAAGCCACTTTGCGTCTAACATGACGGTTTGTTTATGTGTGTTGTGGATTTAAATGTGTTTATGCCTTAGTTTTACAGTTCCGATGTCTTGAGACGTTGCTCCAATATTTGCACGTAAGGTCCTCTCCTCGTGATGCCGTCCGTTTTGAGACACCAGTATTTCACAGCTGGGACGGCGTTCTCAGGATTAACAAGCTTCCCCTGTTTTCCTGCAAATTAGTGATGCTAGTTATGGCCCCAACCACTTCAACTTTTGTTTCACTGGACCCAAGGTCTCTTAAAATTAAGGTCTTTGTTCCTGAGACCCTTGGCAAAGTGTAGTTTGCTCTTATATGTTCCTTTTGAGGTATTGCCGCCTTCGTCGCCGTGTGGCCTTGGAGATATTTGAACAGATGAAAATGGCGTCTCCAGACATCAAGACATCGTACTCAACAGTGAGCCAAATTGAGAGGTTTTGTCCTAAAATTCATCCACAGCTGTGCCTAAAACCAAGCTCGGATGTTGCACATTAACCTACATGCAAATACATGGCCCGACGTGTTTGAAAGCTCAGCAGTCTTGGTGCGCTGAATGTAAACTTCAGAAGCTGCGAACGCCGGCACTACGGTCTACACAGCTGCAGCGCGAGCACATGACTTGCCTCCATGTTTGAGGGGCCCACTGAGAACATGCTGCTGTTCAGCTGAGGGCCTTCTGGATGCAGGTAGTTCTCCCCGTCCATGGCCAGCACTGAGGTAAGGGTGGACATCAGACCAGAGCTTCACACATGACTACCAGCAGGCTTAGACTATGCACCCCTCTACTGCCACCCAGGCGCTGGCTGCGTACGAGTCGGCACTTCAACGAGGACAAGCGCTCTCCATGACCTGGGGGAGAGGAGAAGAGAAGGAGAATGAGATGTTAACAAAAGTAAAAAGTCAAAAACATCTTTTGTGCAACTTACAAAGCAGCAGAGGTAAAAGTAAAAGTGTTGAAAGCTAATTTCACTTCTTTGAACGGCGTTCCTGACGGCGCTCACAGCACAAGGGTTTTCTCCCTCTAACCTGGAAAGCACATCGTGCTCGCAGACGTCGACACACACATTTACAGAACTTTGTCTGGCCGCGTATTTTCTTTTTACGAGAGCAAATACATCAATCTGAATGGTTTTTACTCCCGCGTGGTTAGAACATAAAATAAAGTAAAAAACTTTCGCCATGTGCAGATAACAGGACCTTTATTTTAAGCCTAATTCATGAACTAAACTCAGATTTCATTCTTAAACCAAAGTTCTAGGCGTTGCATTAGTGAATCGAATAAACCCAGAACAGGATATGCGGGGCCGTGTTCTACAGGCAGGAACGGTGTGAACGCTTAGGATCCCTTGTGTCTGGAGGCACTATATGATCTCTGCTTTACAATCCAAAGTGTGTACGTGTCAACTATGAAGACAGGTCGGACAGGCTGGCCCAGACTGATTACAGCTCATGAAGATTTCCTGCAACACTACCAAACTTCCAACTTCAACCCTCTCTACCCCTCATCTTCACTCGCTCCACTAGGTCCCCTACTGCTTCAAACGCTCCACCACTCATCCCGCTTCCCAAGAAACGGACCACCATGGGGCTGGATGACGACAGACCTGTCACCAGGACGTCTGGGATCGTGAAATCCTGTGAGCGACTGGTGGTGGAGCATCTGATGGGCATCACAGGCCCCCTGCAGTTTATTTACCGAGCAAAACGGGCCGGCTCTACGCTTCATCCACGCGCCTCCTCCGCCACTCAGGGACGTACACCAGGATCCTGTTTATGGACTTCAGCACCATCACGCCAGACGTCCTCCATGAGAAGCTGACCCAGCTCACAGTACCGGCCTCCACCTGTCAGTGGCTCATCAGCTTTCTCACTGACTGTTACCCACAGCGCCTCTAGACGCAATCTGTCCCGTCTTCGTCCATCACTGCGTGGCTTACCTCATCCACAAAGCAGGACAGGTCCCAGCTGCAATGACCAATTAAGTACGAGGAGAAGACCCATCCTGACCGACATTCCCTCCATCTTGTCCAGGTCTAGGGTCGGGAGACCCCACACCTCCTGGACGCCAACAGGTCGGCGCTGCAACAAGCAGCCGCCACAAGCAGCCGCCACAGAGACCGTCTCTTCCCCCACGGTGTCTGTCTGATAAAAACAATGGGCCACTCGCAGCCTGAGAAGTCAGCTACACTGCTGTGAAACAAAACAAGCACAACGTCCCCTTTTTCCTGCTTTGCATATTGCAAAAAAAGCAAACAAAAAACATACTGTTTACATGTCTGCACCTAACGTCCGTACGTTGTGAGCGCCGGAACCGAAGTCGACTTCCTTTGATGGCGAACGCAGTCATGGCTAAATGAAGACGATTCTGATCCTCCCTGCCACATATGGAGAACGCTTCATTTACATTTATCCAAAGCCTCCCCGCTGTTTTACTGCATTCATTTTGCCGAAAGCAAAAACAATATGGCTTTGGTTGACGGAGGGGGGGTAGTAAATATGACAGTGAGCGTTGTTTAAGCAGGCGGAAAGAGGACCAAACTGCTGACGACCCGGGCCCTTCTTGATTGGCTTGTGGCTCTGAGGGTTGTTTTTGGCGGTGGTCTGGGTTAACCTAAGGCCAAGTACCATTTCTCATCTCTGTGTCTTCGGCTCATTGACAAAGATCTCTTTTCTAAAGCGCGTTGAGAGGCGCTCTCCGTAACGTTCAACACAAACAGCGGGCTGGCAGCTTGTGCTTCTGTTATCTTAGTTGTGGGATTTATGAAATGAACTGAAACCGGGAGGATTGCGCTCGTTTTGGATTTCGAAATATGTCTCCCTCAGACACGGACGAGTTTCTCTTCTCTGTTATAAAAAGGCATTGTGTAAAATGCTGATGCAACAAAAAAAAGCTGCTGTTGCGACTGGCATAATAAATGCGGGACAAATACTAGTCTTTCAGTCATTTTCACAACACCAGCAACACTTTTCCCCTCACTATTTCACACCACCCTGACTTCGGCCCGTCCCCCGGATCGCCCCCCCCGGCCCTGAACACATGCCAGCCATGTTCACTTTGGACAATGAGGTAATAAATACTAATAGAGTTCATGTGGCTCTGACTACGAGCTGCTTTGTGTCCAAGTGGGGGTGCATGGAATAGACCTGGCCCAACATATTCCCCACTCGCATTGCCAAGAGACACAAGGGGAAGCCATTTTCCCTGCAGGCTGCCAGCGTGAAACAAATGGGCTGATTTCATAGACAAAGGATCTGAAAAAGCGACTGAGAGATTTCAGACACAAATTGGAAAAAAAATAAGAGATCAGGTGAGAAGTGGGTTTGAGAAAGCTCCAGTTAGTATATTAAAAAAAAGAAAAGTTATTACGGTCAGGGTACGATGCCGTTTCCATCGTTTGCCCGAGCAGACGAGCAGAAGGTGGAACCGCGTCTTGTTAAACGCGGTCATTTATTAGAAGCGCAAATTCTTTCCAATACTTCCATCCCCCGCCGTCAACAGGCAGGCCACCCTCCGCGTAGACGCTGGCGACTGTCTCTTCGCTGACAGAAAACCGTGTCGTCTTGTTGTCCCCGGTTCCCAACACCCACCCACCCCCCCTGATAACCGAGACAGCTTCTCTGGATAATCGATACTGATTACAGCCAGAGTGCTCCCAGATAACCCCCTTCCTGGTACGGGTTTCATTACCGGAAAAAGGGCAAACCCCCCTACGACTCCCGGCTCCTGGTGATGAGGCAGGCTGTTACTGGGACGGAAACAGCTTGTTCTGCTGAATGTGTGTCGACACTCCAGCACAAGGGAAACAAGGATTCTCCAGAGGAGATGCTTTTAAATTGTGTATATAAAAAAAAAAAAAAAGAGCTGCGTGTATCTCAATCTCCATAAAGTCACTAGAACGCCTCTGTAAATGGCCACAACCAGTCTGAACTGTTTTAAACGAAGCGTTCTGAATTGTAATCTCTTCACACCGTCAATGCTTACCTTTTTTTTGTCCTTCCCTCTCTCATGTGTTTCAACCTCTCTCTCTCTCCCTGGGTGGTCTTATTCGGCTATGTGGTGAAACCAGATTAGCCTAGAACATGTGCGTGGTAGGCAAAATTTCCCAACTCTGAGGCAAACATACACACCTTCAGCAGGATGAAAACTGGCACGAAGACATTATTACAAATTTCAAAAAAACTTCCAGTGACACAACCGCATACACACAGCTTTAGTTTAGGCTTTGTGAGTCAAGAAAGGGTAAGCAACCCCCCCCCCCCCTCCTTCATCCCCAAACCACAAAAGTGTGTGTGTGTCAAGTAGGTAAAAGTCAGAGTGTGGCAAGAAATGACTTCCTGATGTGTGCTGGCGGCCCTTCCTATCCTGACAAAGCACATGGAGGTCACTCTGGGAAGTGTGACTTCCTTAAGCCGCTAAGTCACAATTAATGCTCACGAGGATAACAATCACCCTGCCCGGCGCGTGTGTGCCATCCAAAGAGCATTTGCAGAGTCACATGTGGAGTCTGGCTGTAAAATTGTATTAAGAACATGGCTGTTTGGCCCCGATTTGCATTTCAGGGGTTCTGCTGGATTTACTGAGAGGATTTTATTAAGATGTGGGGGCGAGCAGCTGCAAAGCTAATATATGACAAAGGAAAAAAAAAAAAAAATCAAGAATTTTTACATCAATAATAGGTAAACGTGTAGTTTCTCTCGTTTTTTTAATGCCTACCTGAAAAATACTTGATAAATATTCTAATGCGCAGATAAAAGGGCCCACAATGTGCATTTTGAAGCAAACCAATCTGTACGGCAATGGAACAGAAACGCTCTTACTTTGATATGTAAACGTGTTTAAAACAACTTTGACAATTGAAGACGTCACAATAAACAGGATTCAGACTGGGGTACGCATCGTTGGCTGGTGGGGAACCATACAACCCCGTCCCCACACACACACACACACACCTAATAAAACAGAGATATCCCTGATTTTCATTACAGAAATCTGGTCACCTTACACAAATGCCTGATAACATAAACCTAACCTAAACCTAATTTTCCTATTCCTTAAAGGTAGCGGCAGTGAGGTTTCCCCAAGTCCCTTTTTGAATAACTGCGCATCCACAGTACCATCTTACCTTGCTCTTCCACTCTTCAGGGGGACCGCATGAAACATAAACAAAACATCTCCCAAATCCACTGTGGTCTTTTTTTTTCTACTGAGGCCTTCCTCTTCTTCTCATAAACATGAACGCAGTTCGCTTCTTGTGACTCTCAGCCATGTTCAAAGTATACAGTGAGAGCAGTGAAGCTACAATGAACAGCTAACACCGAAGCTAACTGCTGAGCTAACTGCAAAGCTAACTGTAAAGCTAACTGCTGAGCTAACAGCAAAGCTAACTCATGAGCCAACTGCAAAGCTAACTGCAAAGCTAACTGCTGAGCTAACAGCAAAGCTAACTCATGAGCCAACTGCAAAGCTAACTGCTGAGCTAACAGCAAAGCTAACTGCTGAGCTAACTGCAAAGCTAACTGTAAAGCTAACTGTTGAGCTAACCACTGAACTAACTGCAAAGCTAACTGTAAAGCTAACTGCTTAGCTAACTGCAAAGCTAACGGCTTAGCTAACTGCTGAGCTAACTGGATACATAAAGACTAGAAAAGTGAATGCGCAGACAGCAAGAGGAAACTAACAAGGAAGCAGCTGCACACTGGCGTTACGTGAGCACATCAGAATGATTGGCATGTGGGACAACCAATAGATGAGGTGATACTCTTTAAGGGGCAGAGGAGGGTGAGAGCAGAACCACAACTCTGACCAATCACTGCCTTTCGGTGCGAAGAGCAGCGATTGGCCAGAGTTTTTACAGGCCTGCAGTTCTCACAGAGATCAAAAATTGTAATCTCCTTTTTCTAAATAAATAACGTATTTACTGTTTTCAGGAATGAAGGACCATTTCACCCAGTATAAGTGTTTCTGAACAGGATTACCAACTATAGCTTTAACTGATTACTTGAAAACAAAAACAGCTGAAGCCACAAAATGTCCTCAGGTGCCCCCCTTCTCGACTTCAAGGGGGGTTGGCGGAGTTAAGACAAACATGTGTGGTGTCAGCTCGCAAAAATGAGGGGTTATTTTCAAAATAAAATACCCCTCAAACTGCAGTTAAAAGTAAAACCCTGATAGATGGGTAATTCAGGACAGGCACTCCTGCTCTAGACCTCTGCAAAAATATTCTGCAGATCGACAATCAGACTTTGTGAAAGGTGTCCATCTGACTGCATCTTGCGTAACACACTATCTTCATATCAACACTCTGCGTGGTGGCAGTGGTTTGGTTGTTTGAGGCTGTTTTGCTGCTTCAAGACTAGGGCAGCGATTGTTTGAACCATGAATTCTTCTCTGTACAGGAAATCCTCAAGGAGACAGCGTGGCCATCAGTTTGTGACCTTAAGCTCAAGCGCACTTGGGTTACGCAGCAGGACAATGATCCAAAGCCCATCGGCAAGTCCACCTCTTAGTTCCCTTGGATAAAAAAATCTTTTTTAGTGGCCTTAAGTCCAACCGAGGAGCAGTGGGATGAGGTTTAAATGACTGTTCTTTGTCTAAAACCTTAGATTACGAGTGAATTAAAAGTTCTGTAAAAAGAGACGTTGGCGATTCTCACAAATACATGAAAGCAGTTCTTGCTGAGGTGGAAATTACGTTTCCACAAAAATCCGGGTTAGAAAACAGTTGTTTATATATACTCCAGTTATCTTTCTCTGATATCACTGCTTTTTTTTACTAAGACAAACTCAAACTGTGAGCGAAACAAAAAAGCTAACACCTACTGAGCAGCTGCAGCGATCACATTTTACCACTCCCAGATAATAGTGGTTACTGGTTTATTAGTACGCTACAAACAGAGGTGGATCAGAGGAAAAATATTAGCTGATTAATTTCAACTCCGCCCATTGCGTGTTGGGACCTTTTAGTAAATGGCTACTGTAATAAATACATGTAGATCACAGCAAAGAGGATTACCTAAAAGGGGCTATTGACTTGGATGTAGCCTCGGATTGGGGCGATCACCAAAGCCTGTACTTCAATGACTTCCGTTCCTGCATTTAAACTAAAGACCATGGTCACACTAACCCATTTGTAAGCTGCCCTTTTTCATCATTGTTTATAGGAAGATACTCCTGTCATATGCACTTATATCAAGGAGAACATATGGCGTACTGAGGGGTTGAGAATCTAGGTCATGAACACTTAGAGCTGGTACACTGTGTCTGATTAAATCAAATGGCCCAAAGAGGTGCAGAAGAGAAATATCTTGAAAATCAGCCGTTCTTCTTCACTGCGAATATATTTCAGCCTGGCCTTTGCATCTCTAAGCACTGCATACGAGAATTTACCTTTGGTTTTATTTATAAGGGGGGGGGGGGGGGGGAGACGGAGGAACAGTGAGATTTAATGACGGCGTTCTAAACAACATATTGAGACACAAAGCCAGGAGGCGGTAAAATATCTTCCCACTGCCTCGTTCGCACGGCACCAACGCTATGACAGAAAGAAGCCAGGTGAGTGAAAGAGACAGATTCAGTGTTCCTCTTCTCTTTCTCTCGTCTCTTTCTCCTTTTGATTCCTTTTTAAGAAACATTGAGCGTCTGCTGGTCGCCATGCGCCTCTGTGACGTTGCACTGCAAAAACGGCTCTAAAAATAAGTAAAATGTTCTTAAAGTTAGTGTATTTGTCCTTGATTTGAACAGGTAAAAAAAAGATTATTTGCCAATGGAATGAGTATTTCGACCCCCAAAATAAGATAATTAGACATCCTGCACTTAAAATAAGGCGATGAAGATGAGTTGTTCCTATTTTAAGTGCAAAAATCTTATTCCATTGGCAAATAATCTTATTTACCTGCTCAAATCAAGGACAAATACACTAATTTTAAGAACATTTTACTTATTTTAAGTTCCGTTTTTGCAGTGTGATGCATTCGTCCTGCGGTCAGGTTGCTCTCCCGGCCGTCATTTTTGTTTCATTTCTGCTACATTTCTAAGGCGAGGCTCAGAGGTCCACGGGGGTCACAAGGCCGTGTGGACGAGCTTCGTAATCCAACCATGAAAAAGGAGCGCAGCCACACATTCGGCGCGCTTGCCTCTGCTGCGTTGGTGTCAGCATACATACTTTTCTCGCGTGACATACAAGCCCTCCGGCATGCTCTGTCCTGCTGTAGCCTGCATCTGTCTTTTCCTCTAACCCACAGACCCACCGCCATCGTCCGGTCCACTGAGCAGCACTGAATCATCGCCGGGCCCGAGTTCATCTGCGTCACGAGTGGACAGGTTGGAAATGATGACGGGCCGGCTGCTTAAAGGCCGGGGCGGCGGAAGGGGGTTAGATGGTTATGATGGCCGTGGCCGGCTGGGTTCATCAGCCGCCATTATGAAATATTCATAAAAGGAACGAGTCGCTTCCCGGCGAAAACACGGGGTTCAATCGTTCAACGCGGCGTGTATTACTAATTAGCGCGTGAAAAAAAAAAGTTGAAACCCGCAGCTGGGCGGACACTCGTTGGCGGGACGTAAAAAAAAAAGAGGGACGTGGACGTACGCCATCTTTCAGGCCCTGCAGCCTCACACTCCCGGCTGGGAGTAACTCAGCGGAGCGCAGCGATCAGATGACCGTGAGGGAGTCTGGTGTCTTATCGAAAGCTGGGAGATGGGAAATAAAATTGGTTCTAAGAGGCTGTTGTGATTGCCTTTTCGCCGTTCAGACGTTTATCGGCAGTCCCTTCGGACTGGAGTGCACGGCCCAAACAAAAACTCTTTGTGTTTTAATGTGCGGCGTGTTATGGGGATTTAACTGGACGGGCCGACCCGGAGCAGCTCACCATGCAGTAGCATTTCCTCCACCTCCCCTACATAAAGCCGAGGACACGGAGTTTCCTCCAGAGGTCACCTAGCAAGGGCCCCAGCTGAGTGCCATTTAATCTACAAACCACACGTCGGAGAGACAACCGCTCTGTTAGGGCCGGGCTTGTCCACGAGTACTTTGTCAGACGAGAGTGGGGCTGAACGATTTTGGAAAATAATCTAATTGCGATTTTTTTTCTTAATATTGCGATTTAATGCGATTTTTTTTCCCCAGTTTAATTTATCATGTCTTTTTAAACATATACAAACAACAAATCAATTTGTTTCCTCGCTGTGCAGATTAGTTGCTAAAACACCCACAGCATCTAAACTCAGAGCAGAAATGATTGCGTTCTGCCTACGATATATTTAAACCAAAATTGCAATTTTGACTTTTCTCTGCATTAACCACAAGCAACAAAAATTGCCTCTAAATAAAGACGATTGTAAACAAGGACTATTTAAAACAAGAACTTTTAATGTTTCTATTAATCAGAATATTATTCAAGAGAACAGCTTTTAGTTGATTTGGACATCAATCCTTGTTGAACATAAAGTGCAACCAACAAGCTAGTTTATGTATTAAACTGATTGACCTGTACTTAATGCTATGTATGATTATATAAACTCTAAAACAAGTAATACAAGTAGATTATCTCACTGCTGCAACTCTCTTCACCTCCATGTGGAGGCAAACCCACTTTAAACATTTTACCAACACCTAAAGGACGTGTCTAATTCCCTAATTGTTACATAGCCAAAAATTGCAGAATCTGCGATTTGGAAATTGCGTTTTTTTAAATCGCGATTATATTGAAAATGCGATTAGTTGTTCAGCCCTAGACGAGAGCCAAACGTTTTGGCCAACATGCAGAATGCTATGTGTGTTAGCACTGCACACACCGCCTCAGCAGTCAGGCATGGTGGTGGCAACATCGTGCAGCAACCCCCAAGGACAGCAACCCCAAACGTACGGCCAGAGGTCCGACGACTAAGCGCCAAAAAAAAAAAAAAAAAATGCATCTTTCCCTTCACTCATAAATATGGTAGAATAGAGACGATTGTATATTAGACAAAACGTTGGTTCTGACAATCAGGAAAGAGGCTGAGGAGCACAAAGAGCAGAGGAGGAAAGAGATATTAGACGCTCTGCAGCAGCTCGACGGCACTGATTTCAGAGATAATACCCCTACTTCAAGTTCCACCACAATCACCCCGACCAGAAGTAGATCAAAGGCTGAGCAGATCAAAGAATAACCAATCCACTTAGCTGCCTCTTTTGCTCCAGTTTCCTCTGTCATCTTATTTTCTCAGAAGTAACGCGCAAAAAAAAAAAAAAAACAGATGCCAGCTTCGTGCGGCTCTCTGCTTTGCTGCTCGGCTTTAGAACGACAGCTGGATGTGCAGCTATCGTTTACGTACCAAAAGGTTTGTCCCAGACGTAAAAACTACGGGATGCAGAGAATGACAACAACAGAGCGCGTGACCATTGCAGCTCCTTTTGTGTTCGGTTTTTATTGCACTTCCATTAACTTTGGCTTCTACTCTAGAAAATATTGAGTTTAAGTCGTAATAATGCAGAATATTGTGTTGATATTAAACCTTGAGCCCGATGCGCCCTTTTGAACATTCCCCCAATGAAAAGGGCGCTTCACGTCCCAATAGCTGACATAAGCACACAGAATATGTGTCTTTCTTGTGGCAGGGCTTGCTTTCGGATACTTCCCACCCTCTGGCGACATCCACTCATACCGGCCCTTTTCGGTTCTCACACGGACCGTCTCCTGCTCCGTTTGTGTCACACGCCCACGCCTTCATCTCGCTTTTTTTTTCATCGCACGCCACATGTTGTCTCGCTGATATCGCGTGCCCCGTCTTCTACTTGCCTGTGACGGCTTGTTGTCATTTTTTTTTCTTCCGACCTCTCTCTTTTTTTTTTTTTTTTTAAATCTCTTCCGTTGCTCAGAGGACACAGCAACGAGAAGCAAAACGGTGAGGACTGTTGAATGTGTTTGCTCTCCAACAAAAGGACCGAGTGAAATGAAGGAAAAAACGCCCTTCTGTTTGCCCTGAACACCCAGACAGCGCTCTGCTCTGCTCCACTCTCCCTGACCTCCCTTCCCTGGCAGGCGTGAGAACATCGGGCCACGTGCGCCGCGGCGGGGAACCCGTCTCAGTCCATCCGTGGCACCGTGCTCGGCTAAGTTCAGCTCAGTTCAGAGCTCCTCCTCGGCTGGCGGATTAAGCCAGACCGCGTTCGCCCCTTTTGAATAGAAACGCCGTCAACGGGTGACCACGTAATTGTGCTCTTTACCATTTTAGGAGTAAGAACAGATTGAAATTACAGGACATGTTTCATGTCACGCAACTATTGGCAGTAGCGCCAGTCGTCCTAGTCATTCTACTTTCAGCACTTTTAACACCAAAGAAAAAGAAAAGGAAGATCCTGCGCTATCCAGCTTAAAAAAAACCAAACAAACTTCAGTCCAAGTGGGAAATGCATTGAGCACTGAACCCCAGGGACAAAGGTGGGCTGAGATAAATAAACGGGCTGCCAACTTCACAAACACACATTAGAGGAGAAAAAGGAGGCTGCGATGTGGCGCACAGGTGAAATGAGAATGAACAGGCCGAGCCTGATGCTACTTCTTCCACATCTACGAAGGATTATTCTGGTGTGCTCTGAAGTTCCCTATATTATGAAGGAGATAAATAGTGACTCACACCGATGACCAAATCGCAGAGCTTTGGACCAAGCAGGTTTATGACAAACTCAGACACGTGTATACGGTGATGTCAAAGGACAGCTGGCTAAATGTACTATATTTATAAAATCCTTTGGACATTTTAACTGGTTTAAAGGCCCTGGCAGCATTAAAAACAAGTGAAAAAAAAACAAGATTTTACTTTAAAACAGCTAATAATAACAACAACAATAATTAGTATTATTATTGTTATTTGTTATTATTAGAAAAAAATCTACCTCGGGCAAGAGATCATTTTCTAATTTGGCATATTTATAAGTTCTATTATTGTAAAAAAAAAAAGTCTTTGCTATTACACATGGACTGGTTACTAATATCAAGCTGCAGTCTTGCAGGGCTGCTGTCCTGCAGCCTTTAGATGCTCTGCAGGGCTTGACTGCCTGTTAGTCAGGTAGTTTAGCCGTCTGATTCAGGTCTGTAGGGCAGGGGACACATGTAAAAAGCTGCAGGACACCGGCCCATTTGAGTTTGAAACCACTTGAGTTTTTAGGGTTTTATTGAGAGGAGAGGCCAAAGGGACCAGCATAAAGTAGCCTGTCCTTCTGTGTTTAACCCTCTCTGTCTGTCTCTACTAGACAAGACCAACGAAGAAGCGAAGAAGCTACTGCTGCCACCGTGTGCACGCTGTTTTCTATCCCGGAGAAAGCCGGACTTCCTGTTAAAGGGGGGTCTTTCCTCCCCACTGTTGCCACATGCATGCTAACGAGAGGAAGAACTGCCACAAAGTCAGCGACTCGATGGAATTGGACCGGTCGCATTTAGACAAACGGGTTTTTGCAGAGTGGCATTATAAATTTAAATTGTCTGGATCGTATTGTAGCTACTGACCTGCTGCGTCTGTAGCTACTGAACTGTAATCTAGAGTAGCTGAGTTTGAATCTGTCTCTAAGATCGGCTCTATTTAATCCTTTCTTTCTGTAAGTAAACTACATTTCTTGCTTTTTTTTAAAGCGCTTTGAGGTAACATTTATTGAGCAAAGGCGCTTTATACATAAAACTGTTTATAATCTTTGTTCAGAAACAGTACAACAGTGGTATTTTTAATCCAGGTTATCATAATGTGGGAACCTCACACCAACACACGCCTAATTGGCTGGTGCCTTCACATTTCCTGAAGAACATCGAGAGAATATCCAAACAGGTTTTATTTACGATTAAAATATGACATCGTATTGAAAACGCTGTCTAATCTGGTGCCGTGACCATGTGAACTAAACTATTTTGGAACCAGAACACTTTACCATCTACTTACACGGTTCCTTTTTTATCGAGCACTGTTGTTGTTTTTTTAAACGCTGGCCGTATTAGGCATGAGGTCAAGTGACCGCTCTTGTAGAAATGCTGATCAGTATGTGTCAGTGTTCAAGTAAGTTCCCATCCTTTCCAGTTGATCACGTGGACGTGGTCGCACAGCTAAGCCGATACAGGAAACGGTGACAAACTGTTTTCCTTCATCTATCCAGACCAACACTAACAATTCCCCCAGATCTCATTCCTGAAAGAGAGTCACATATTTATATCTCCTGTTTGCCTTTCCTGTTAATGACTGTGACCCATTTGCTCCCAAAAGAGGAAAAGATAGCAGCATGATCAAGCATTTCGCAACATTTCATGAGAATTGGAGAGACTTCCATACACCATCCAGGTCTTCAAGTTAAAATTAAGTCTTTAAAGTCTCACTTCTATTCAAGTGTAGCAGTAAATACTACCACAACTATATATTTTCAAAATTGTTCAGTTGCTCCACGCATTTCCTCGGACCAAACATCCATGTTGTACTTAAAACATAAGGCACGAACCGTTACTCGAGGTCGGCGAAAGTCCCGGGAATCTGGGACTAAATCCCCTTCCTCCACCTCAGATTTCTCAGCCTCACTCTAATCAACTCGCGGGCTATAAATAAGATTTATTACTGGCATCAGCAGAAGACGGGAGACAAAAGAGCCGACACGGGGCGAGGGAGAACGAGGGCTGAGCCACAAACTGCAAAAAGGGCACGAACTGTTTTGCTGGCAAATACGTAGGCTAACCCCAAAATCAGAATCGACTTTATTCGCCAGGTTTGTGGGAATTTCCACTTCAGATTCCAACGCTTATATCGTAAGAAAAAACAAAAACAACAACCAGACAAACGAGCAAAAAAGCAAACTACAATCTATAGCGACAAACATTTTACGGGGAAACACATCAATACATAACGTGAACGTAAAGACGAACGTAAAGTATTTCTTGGTGATAGACGTATCAAATTAGTCGAAAAAAGATTGAATATTGTTCGATCTATATATTAGTGAGACGCTTTCAAAAGACACGTTTGAAATAACTATTCCTGCTCGGCTAAACTCCCCCGTATTCACTGTTTATCGTTCCGATAAACTCCTGAAGGCAACAAGCAGCATCTTGTGTTGTGTGACCGTCAACGTCCCCCGCGGGGCAAATAGCAGCCCACCGTTTCAGTTCAGTGGAGCCCGCTGGAGAGGAGGAGGAGGAGGAGGAGCGCGGGCCGGAGGAAGCCGTCGCACTTTTAAGAGCCGCTCCAGATGCACCTTCATCAAGGCTGCGTGGCGGAGCTCTGGCCCGGAGGAGGAGGAGGAAAAGGATGCTGGGAGTTCCTCTCCAGTTGCTCACACGGCTCCAGCAGCTTCACACATGAACGCGAGAATTTCTAAATGTTGCTTGTCGGCGAGCAACTTGCAGTTGTCTGTAACTGCATGTAAAATACATGAAAGTGAAGACATCCAGCAGATCTCCCAGCTGCAGATTTAGCTATAAAGCATATAATAAGCTAAAGAGGTACACTCGTGAAAGCAAAAGAAAAACAATCGAAAAAAAAAGAAAAAAAAAAAGGCTGTTCTTGTTACCGTCTGGGGCTGGGCAGACAGATTTCCCAGCAAATAAGAGAAAAGCCACTGACTTTTAAGAAACGTGCGTAAAACTGAGAGAGGAACCTAGCGTGTTATTCGTTTCGCAGCGAGGGGGAATGACATAATTAGAAAAATAGCCGGCCGCCATGGCAACCTGCTGTGTCAAGGCTTGCAAGAGGCTCGGCTAGCCTTTGCTGCAGGCAGCAGACACAGCAGAAAGCAGCCAGGGAAGATTGGGCCAGAGAAGAAAAGGTACTGATGGGGGGGGGGGGGGCAGCTTTGGGAGAGCCATTTCTATTTCCTACCAGTAAACCATTCACCTCTCCCAACCTCCCCTCACATCTTGATACGCTCTTGACACGTTCAGGCAATGTTTCGGCGGGTTAATGCTTGCTAATAAATAAATAAATACTTGTTAATACTTTTTAATAAAGCAAATGACATTTGCTTTATTAAAACTAGAAAAGCCACATTAACTTTTAAAGGCAAAAAAATATATTATTTTAGTAATAAATAGGTTATATATACTGTCTATGGGTATATATATATATATATATATATATATATATATATATATATATATATATATATATATATATATATATATATATATACAGATGAGACAAAACAAATATTGAGTAAACAAACATTACATTCTGTGTTATTGTTGTGTTATGCAAGTAAATGCCCCCGTCGTGCTGAATGTTGGGCTTCTTACTAGATTGCAGATTTAGCAGCTGTAGTTTTACAACATTGTTAGTTTAACGGCTCCAGGTCAGTTTACCTCTTCACTTCTTTCTCTTCCGCCCCGTTTTGTCATGTTGTCCCTTCCAACTTCCACCAGAAACAAACCTGATGTGTTTTTTGTTTAGTTCCCTGGGCAGCTGGGTTGCTTTGAGGAACTTTAAATTGTTGGCATCAGATGTCCCCGCGTGTTGTCGGTACTAAACATCTTGCGACAGACAGCTCTATTACAAACCCCTCAAAAAAGTTGAGAGACAAATAGAAGGGAGGGAAAAAAAAGCACCAATGTACGAAACAGTGGAACAGGTAGAATGACTAGCACTCTTAACCTTGTAAGAGTTATGGGTAGCACCGTATTAGTGTCCAGGCACTAATACTAATATTTCACAACTGGAAATATTTCCAAACAACCAAATTTGTTTTCCTTTTATGGGTTTGAATGGATAGGATTTCTTTTTTCAGACAGCTGGCCTGCAGTGGCCCACAAGTTGGGGAAGGGAGGGAGGGTTTCAATAAGAAGGACTTTATTTCCTAAACTTCAAACATTACCAGTTTTAAACAGTACCTCTTTAGAGCCTTAGTACTCCTATGTGGTCCCTGTCTGGTTGTACGAGGTTGTTGTAAATGATTCAAACTATGTATGTCCTTTATAGTCTATCTTAACCCCCCTGATGCCATACAAGTTCAAATCACAAATCGATAAAAGGGGGCGAATTACGCGCAGCTTGGCACTGTAACTTAATTCATTAGGTTTCTTGTGGGGAAGAATAGTCCCAGCTTTCAGCCAGAAGCTCTCAGAACAGCTCAAAAGACTTTTTGACAAGTTTCCACCTCAAAGCTGTACACTGTTTATTCTCAAAAGGCAACGCTAATCCTTTCTTAAATGCTGCTTTAAAAAAAAAAGGACGTTTTGTGCTTTGGGCACAGACGCGCTGCCGGGTTCCCCGCACAAAGCTGTACAGAACCGAGATAAAATGTCCCAGCAGAACACTCAAGAAAGGTCCTCTGGAGAGAACAGAGCACAAAGGCGAGCAGGCAGCCCCAGCTCTGCGTACAGTGTTACACAGCTACTACTGTTAGCTACAGCGACCCGTTAACAAGCTGTTCTAAAGCGACCAAACACGCCTTTAAAACAGCCTCCGATTAAATAAATAGTTTCCCCGGACAGCGGCCGAGGACGACAAAGCAGAACACTGCCCCGTGTCCGTCCGCAGCTTTACGCTATACTTTTTTTTAAGATAAATAATAGAGGTAGCTAGGTTAGCATCGCCCCGTAGCCGTTTTTTTTTCTCCAGACTTGGGGTATGTTTGTTTTGTACACGCCACGGGGCCGCTCCGGGAATTGCGTTAGGATTCGTGGCCGTTTAGACATTTTTTGGAGACTGTAATGTTGCAACATAGACGTAGCTTTCACGTAGAAGTGCTATAAAACAGCTTAGCAGTTTAAACACAACACGGAGTTGTGTTTTTGACAGCGTCCACGATACGTGCTGGTGTCTGTTGTTAAAACCAAACAATGACGTGGCGTGAGATTATTGTTGTTAGTGTGTTCTAGCGTTACGCATGCCTACGAGAGGCTGATTTGTATAATGGCTGTTTAACTTCGGCTAAGAGGTAAACCTTAACCAAAGTAGACCCACAACCCACCACGTAATAATGCTGAACTAAAACAAACTGCTGAGACGCCGGCGTGTCCCGACGTTGAAATCGCGCGCACCTAGGAGAGGCTGACTAGAATGCATCTCGTTATAACGCCGATGTGTCGCTGCTCTTTGAACAATATCCTCGACTAAGACTTACCGTGAGCGGGCTATTTGCAGTCAGTCTTAACCACCAAGACACCTGGCCCGATTTTGAACGAGCTCTCGTGTCAAAGTAGCTCGAACCGGGGTATTTATCCAAGTTAGTCTTCGTAGTTGTTTCCCGTACTTCCTGATTGAGACGGTGCCATTTTGAATAGCGAAGAAATGTTTCCGCCGCTGTCGTCACGCGCAGAGCCTTTTGTTGATCGGGCGCAGACAAGAGTCAGGCCAGAAATAGTTCAGAGCAGCGATGTTTGACCCTACCTAGGGAACCTCTGCACCTTAGGAGGGCTATATAAAACACGGTTGATGACAGAATAACTCCAATATTCAATAGTGACGTTATAATCCCATAGTAATAAACTCAGGATGATGTTCATGATTAATAAACACGTCTGGCAGCACAACCAGATACTGATGAATAGCTAAATAATAGTGATAATAAAATAATTTAAACTTTTAAACAGAGATAAATTAGTGAAGAGTCTTGAATGAATCCTGAAACGTGTTAATGTGGACAGTGGCCAGCAGATTTTGAAAGTTAGTGCAGGTGGGGACCAGTGGTTCCCAACCTGAAAGAACCATTTTTAGACCGGCAAGTCATTAAACAGCAGGATAAAGACAGACAAACACAAACTGCATCAAGGCCAGTGTATGGTTTTAAAGGGTTTGTAAACTAAAAAATATATGGGAACTACATCAGGTATAAATTCCAAACTACACATAAAAAAATCAGCACAGAAGTTATATGAATAAGAAACACACACACACACACACATATATATATATATATATATATATATATATATATATATATATATATATATATATATATATATATATATATATATATATATATATATATATATAATGTAACGACAAAAACAATGACAAGTATTAGTCATATTCTATATTTGACCACACCAATTGGTGTGGTCAAAGCCCCAACTTTGGGATCCATTGATGAGGACTATAGGGGTTTCTTAGTGGTGTTGAATTTAAAAAAAGTTATTGGTTTGCATTTGACTGACACAGTACTCCTTGTGCCGGCTTTTATAGTATTGACTACTGAGATAAATTAGTCAGAACCCTGACTGGCATGTGTTCTGTAACTGTGACAAAAAAAAGAAAGAAAAAAAAAAAGAGTTTTTTGGAATAAGTTTTTTTTCCTCTCAGTGCAATGCAATCAACAGGCAAGTCAAGCAATCCGTCTCTTTTGATAAATAACCTTTCATACAAAGCAAGAGCAACATATTTGTATGTTACATGTCACATAAAAAAAGAAATACATAATATCTAAATCAAAACAACTGGTGTAAAAGTCTATTAGTAACAGGCAATTAAAACATGAATAAATTAAAAGTGCAACAAAACTACAGATACAATGAACTTAAAATTTGGTCAGAATTAGGATTACATCATTTTAATAACAAAATAAATACAAGTAAAGATAAAAAAACAAAGAAATAAAAATCTACTAAAAGCCAAAAAAAGGGAACTTTAAATATATATTTCCTTTTAAACTGATGGAGTCTCCAGTTGCAATGCAGTTGCATTTTAAAGCAGGGAGTCATTACAGGAAAGTTTGGGGTCGGTGTATATGTAAAGAAGTGATTAATCCACCTATTGTTTCATGGTTCATCTTCATTTGCATCTTATTGTTTTATTGCCTTCCAGCTATTTTAACAAATCCACGGCCTCAACTTCCCTGCAGAAGTAATTATGTCTAAAAGCACGTTGCGAGTCTGATGTTAAACGCCCTAAAGGTTCTTATCTTCTCCCTGCAGCTCATTGTCTGATTTTGGCATTCATCAGTCCATTTTACAATATTGAACAACAGAGCTGGAAGAGCTCCAGAGGTTTTCCCGTAAACACACCCTGCCACCTCTTTCCTGGTACAGCAGTCTCCCCTTTTCCCAACAAAGGAGTGTGATTGAAAGCAGAGGGTGGCGTGGCTGTGAAAGACACTACCAGGATTGTTCCTGTGCTCTCTGATGTTTGATCATTTATCTTGTTTGTCAGCCGTCAACAGGGCGGCGTTTGATCAAACAGAAAGTAAAAGCAGAATAAACGCTTTTTAGCAGTGGTCCGGTACGTAGCCTTCAGATGGAACATACACCTGGATTAAACATCAAATTTCTAAAGGTACTCCTGCTATCAAACGTAAAACATACTTTTTATGTCATAAATGCGTCTGACAGAAGAGTATTATTATTATTTTGGATAGAACAGTAGCTAAGATAGTGTTTTTTAAAAAGGCTTTTGGCGCCCTCTGCTGGAGAGTTTCTGCACATGCACTTCTCAAGCTGTACCAGCTTGGTACTCCACATTACTCCAGACTTTTTGAATTGAGAAAGCTTCCTGGAGAGGAAGCGAAACGTCTTCAACTACGGAAAACAAGTCCAGTTGCTTTGTTTTTTTACTTTTTTTAAAAATGATCATGACCTGGATGACTGAGAATCTTCACCAGCATTATATGCACTTCTCACTGATTCCTGTCAGAAAGCTCCACTGCCTTCACACAAAGGTCAAAACACAAGAGGGACACGAAGGCAAACAGGACTGTCCCATCTTTTTGTTATTCAGCTCTTGGTTATTGTGTTACTTGCTCTAAGTCGCCTGAGCAGAAAGGCCACACATTTCCCAAAGGCAGTTCCCTTTTACACACGAAAAAGTCTGAACGTGGCTTCCAGGAAGGGTTGTAAAAACAAAGTATGCAATTTAAGCCCCTCTCCGCCTCAGGACCTGATGGAGGCAGCATTGGTTGGATGCACTTTCTGACCCGCTGCAGTGTAGACCTGACCTCTCCCACTTGAATGCACCGATGAGGGATAACATTATGACATGGTGAACGCTAGTGGGTGGGATACATTAAGCAGCAAGGGAACATTTTGTCCTCAAATATGATGAGTTTGAATAAATAAATTAAAATGAATTAAAATAAATATCTATACATCTAGATAGCTGGTTGTGTGGGGGCCCCATACCAACCTGTTAAATCTGATTATGATATTTTTAATAACTGTACGTTACTTTTTTTTTCTTACGTTGTAAATTTGCCCTCATTGTATCGTCTTATGAGATAAGATAAGATAAGCTTTATTGATCTCACAATGGAGAAATTCACTTGTCCCATCGGCTCAATAGTCAAAAGTCAGGTAAGTAGTGCCAAAGTAGGTAAGTAGAATCAGTTAGATACAGTTATACAGCTATATACACTTCTATTTATAAATAGGTTTTTGCACATATGTTATTATACACTTTATACAGGATTATTGCACAGGTTATAGCACCTTGTATAAATAGGTTATTATTATTTTTTTGTTTTACAATTTTTTTTTTGTTTTTGTGGATCGGAATGCTGCAATTTGCTGCTGGGACACCTGAATATCCCCCGCTGTGGGACAATCAAGGATATTTCTGTTTCATTATATTTTACCTGGGCAATGTCTGTACCAAACGAGATGCCGTTTGTGGAGAAGAAAAGCTGACAGAGGGCGTGTGACGCTTTGGGAAGGTTTCTGCCAGGAAACTTTGGGTCCAGCCATGTGTGTTGATGTTATTTTCACACGTAGCACCAACCTAAGCATTGCTGCAGACCCAGAACACCCTGTCGTGTAAATGGCCTCTTTCAACAGGAAAAGCAAAAATGCTTTTCCCCCACACACCTTGTGTGTTTTCTTCTTTGCTCTACATCGCTGCTCTTCATCCTCTTGATTGTCCTTTGGAGAAAAATCAAGTTGTTTTTTTCTGATTCCTGATTGTAATTCTGAAAATGGTTCAAGATTGGTTGGAGGAGCACCATTACGAGATGCTCCAGATGATCCACATCTTTATCCAATTAAGCCTAGATGTTAGGGACAAACAAGTCTGATCCACTGAGACCCAATTGCACATCCTTCAGAACTTAAAGGAGCCTGTTCAAAGATCTCTTTATAATTTCTGTCACATTTTAGTTTTTTTATTTGCCTAAAATTTGCCACTTTAAAACGTCTTTGGTTTTATGTCTGTTTCTGATGTATTTGGTGTTTTTATCTCTATTTCTGGGTGTTTTTCTTCTTGCGGGGGACAGAGATAAAAACAGATGGAGCCTGATACGACAGAGATTTTATTTCTGCTGGAGCACTCGTCTGAACACAATGAATAGCTCACTTATGGAATAACGAGAGCAAAGCTGCAAAGAAGAAACACAACCTTTACTACATGAGGAAACACTGTAGAAGAGGAAGTCTGTAAATGCTTTTGGGAGCATTTACAGATTCTGTGCACTGATTCTTTTTTTTTTTTTTCCTTTCTTTATGAAACGCTGCACTAATTGCACCAAAGCACAGGAATGAGTGTAACTCAAAATCCTCTAATACGACTTAGGAAAATCTCTGACAAAACCCAGCTTGCATAAGTTTGACTCAACAGCCTCTTTGTTGCCCACTTTAGTCTTTCTCCAGCAAACTGTGTGTGTGCCTCAGCCAGCTGCAGCTCCATTACTCCACCAAAAAGGTAGCCAGAAGGTAAGAGCCTGGTCTGCTCCTATTATAAGTCTTTTTTTTTTAAATAATAATAAATAACTTAAACATTTATTTTGGCATATAATTCCTCAACACACAACACCATTTTAATATATTTTAGTTTCTAGAAACAGGTCAATGGTGTGATATTGTTTTATTTTTCATCTTCTCTAAAAGATACAAAGTATAATCAACTTTTCAACTTTGTTCAACTTTGCTTCGTACTCTGCAGGGAGGGGGCCGATAACCGCTTGAAGAAATGGAGACTTTAGTGTTTATATTTTCGTTTTCTGCCCTCGGTGTTCTTTATGCAATGAACACAACCCCTGAGTTTCAAGAGTAAGTAATAATATCTAATGACTTATTTTTCGTTGCTTTCACACACACACACAGGTGGTTTCTCCAGGCCCAGTCATTCAATGTCTCACAAAGGGGAAAGTTTAAAGGTGTTCTGAAAAGCGTTTCCGTACAGATTTGTTAACACTTGTATTTGTTAATGTTCTAAACATTTGTTCATGCGCGGTTAAAACAGATTAATTCAGAGAGCAGCGTAGGCTGTTGTAATCCTTCCTTTGTCATGTGATAATGTGACCGCCAGTAGAGGACTCTGCAAGCTTACAAATTGCCTTTTATCCGCTGCAACCCAGCGTTGGATCCTGGAATGTGTTAATTACTACTTTCATCAGAATATCTTTTTCTTTTTTTTTTTTAAATGCCCCTTTTAAAGTAAAAATAAACCAGGGCGTTCTGGGGGTTTGTGGAAATAAACAGCGAGCCAAAAAGGTGGTAGCTGAACCCGTGGAGACACTGTGATACAATCTTGAACATGATTGCTTCTTTCAAATACAAGGAATGATTTTCCAATTTAGCATGCCATGTTTACCAGGAATTTCTATTGGATACAAGTAGCATAGCATTTTTAGCTTTTCATGCTTGCACACCGCTACTCTTAGCTTTATACAAACAAAGACCCTGGTAGAGTCCATATAAACCTTCTGCACATTTTTTTTACAATGCACCTCTTGTCTCCAAAGACTCTTATACTCCTCTTGGGTGAATATTTCAGCCGGTCCTCTTTTTTTTTTCTCTCTCTCTCTCTCTCTCTCTCTGTTTTTTTTTAGTTCGAGTGCGTGTACAAGGCCTACTGACAGTCAATTCAGCCTCCGCAGAAGAGTTTGATGAATTGCTCTTGACGAACAATATGCCTTGCGCTCTTACCCTTTGCAAACAAACAGTATTGTGTGCATAAATCTTCTCGTACAGTTGAGCCGGGGAGGCTTTGCCTTTCCGCGCTCGCACCATTTGTTTTCCTTCTGCGAGCAGAGACATGGAGTTTTTTTTTTTTTTTTTTCCCCCGCGGTTGTTGTGCTCCTTGCCTGGAGATATCCCGGCCACATTAATCTTTTTTTCCAGTGGCACCGCTGACCAGTAAACACCCAAACTACGCTGCCTTACCTCAGTGTTTTCTCACATTGATGCTTGTGATGGATTAAAGTCGCCGAAGCGAGTTTCGCTACCGCCAAACTAAGCTTGCGACGAGACGACATGGGCCCAGGTTGATGATGCCACTAATTAACATGATCTAGATTTAAAAGAAAGGGAAGGGCATATGTTGTCTGAGCTTAAATATTTATGTGTGCCACAGTAGAAGCGTATTATTAAAAGCTCCTGAGCTGCTGCTTGTGCAGTAAGCGCTGCATTTTATTTGCAATATGGATCCTTTCCATGCCTCTCTCTCTTTTTGATAGTCGCAAAGCGTGTCGATTAACATTTCCCTCAGTTTGAATTGTAAAAACATACATTATTGTTACCATGGGGAAGAAGCAAGACAGAAAAATTGTGTAATGGAGGGACAAAACCAAAGAACTAGTCGGCTCCCTTGAATCTAACCTTGCATTTTGCACAGTCTGGCTTCTTGTTAGCCTTCGGTTACTAATTTAGCCCTGTGAAGAAAGACTAGCGCATCTTTCCAGGAAGAAACCACGTGGCGAAAAGAACGAGGCAGAAAAATAATTGTTTACAGAATCAAACCCTCGTGCATGCGTGGAAAACATCCTCTTTTCAGTCACATGTTTGTTTCCGCAGGCCTTACGCGATCCTGGAGATCGGTGTCGCTGTGCTGGTAATTGTGTTTCTCTTCTACTACCTCATCACTCGTGGCAACCCACCTAAAGACTTCTTATTCTTTGGTAATCAACACAACTCTGCGCATTTCACAACCCGTTTTTCATCCATACACGCTCTCTGACTTATCTGGCTTTGGAGGCTTTAAATACCTTCTATGCTTCGGCGCTGAGCTGAACCCAGTAACTCACATAAAAAGGATTTCCAGAACCTTCCCCCACTGCTCACGAATATCAGCGTGAAAAACAAGAATTTTACTCAATATGATCTTGCCTGATATGCCCAAAAGCTGCTTATGCTGATCAGGCTCAGAGCAAAACCTAATCAGACTTTTCAGTGGCTTGACTGGTTTGCAGACTGAGTGCCTTTAGCCATTATGTTAAGATTTCGACCCCATATGACCAAATGCCAAGTGGGTAGCTATTTCTAAATACGTACATAATAGGCTTCGCAGTCATGAGACATATGAATATATTGAAATGTGATTTAAAGTGATACACCAGTTAAAAGTAGTGAATCGATGCAAAATGAAAGGTAAAGGGCACATTGTTTTAAGTTTTTCTATTGCAAAGTAAAATTCTGCCTCTTTTCCTCTGATTCTTCTAAAATCATCCGATATCCTTCAGAAGTTGCCTAATCAGTGAACAGTGTCTACCTGCGTATAATGTGATCTTTGTATAAGCCCAGCTCCTTTGTGAGGGCCTCAGAGGTTTGTTACAGAACGTTACTGCCGCAGAGCAGCACCATGACCAAGGAGACAGCTGTGAAAAAAAGTTTAAAGTAGCGTTAGGATGTAAAAAAAAAAAAAAAAATGCCAGGCTTTAAACATCTCACAGAGCGCTGCTCAGTCCGTCATGAGTCCAGCACGGTAAAAGCTACCAAGACATGGTTATCCCGATAAAACGGCAAGAAGAAAACTGTGGCTTAAAGAAGGCCATAAAAAGTCCAGTTTTCAGTTTGGTGCAAGCCGCTGGGACACAGCAAACGTGTGTAAGACACTCTGGTCAGATGAGAACAAAACTGAACTGAGCGCGATCTGTGGCTGAAAAAACGAGCTCTGCACATCGCCACAGACGTACCCATGGCCGTGGTGAAAGATGGTGGCGACAGCAGAAGGCTGCAGCGAAGCTTTTCTTCACCATGGTCAGGGCAGTCCTGGGAGAAAACCTGTGAGAGGCTGCTAAAATGCCAGAGAAGAATACAGCTGAACGTACAACCAGAGAAGGGTTCACATCAAAGCATGTCCATGTGTTGAAGTGGTCCAGTCAAAGTCTAGACCTAAATCCAATTGAAAATCAGCGGCAAGACTTTTCAAGTTGCTATTCACAGATGCTCCCCATCCAGGCTGCGTGAGGTCAGTCGTGTTCTAGAGAAAAGTGGGGACAGATTTCAGCATCTAGATGTGCAAAGCTAGAGGGGATATGGCCCAAAAGACCTGCAGCCAGAATAGTTGTAAAAGGTGGATCTTCAAATGATTGAATTGATTAAATTGAATCGTAACATACAAGGGGTATGAATACTTTTCCAAAGCACTTTAACAGAAAGGCTTTACCCTAAATTCTGGGTTTTTCATACCTTGGCATGTTTTAGCTGCTGGTCAGACTGAGAGTGGGTTAAAGACCCCTTTAGTTTATACCACAGGATGTTTTGACGATCATATGCAAAAGAACAAGAAGAAAAAGGGTAGGACAGTTTTTGCTCATTCAAGTAAAAAAATCTCATGATGATCCTTGTAATTTTAAGGATTAAAGGAGGACAACAGAGAAAAATCGAATAAAGGTCTGCATATGAGTAAATATATTGAGGCATACATAATATAATATAATATAATATAATATAATATAATATAATATAATATAATATAATATAATATAATATAATATAATATAATATAATATAATATAATATATATGCCTATATGCTTATATCATATTATACATAAGCATATATTTGATATACCTATATGCTTCTATTCTATTCTATTCTATCATATTATATCTATTAATATAAATATATTAAGGCTACTGATAGAAATTATTAATTTTAATTGTCATTTCTATGCATAACTGCTGTTAATTAACTGCAAATACGTGTCATTGCTATAATTTGTACTGCTGCTCCTAAATCTTACGCAGATAAGATTATGCTTCCTCTAACATCCCAACATTCAGTTAATGTTAGGATAGTCCTCATACCAGCTATTTTTGCATGTGTTTTTAAATCAAATAATTTATATCCATGGTATATTTAACCAATGAAGCTTATTTTAATGTTACAGCAGGTAGAGGTGGGATATTTTCAGATAAAAACATGGACCATTATTTTTCATTTCAACACAGGATGTTTCACTTGCTTTTCCGTGAAAAAAACATTCATAAATAGCTCCACATGCCTCATGTCTTTGTACATTTTTCTCACTCTCTGCTCCTGCAGGGATGCAGAATAGAGTGGCTGCATTAGTCATGTATAATTAAAACCAACGGGACCGGCACACCATGCTGTTTAGTTCTGATACTTAAAGCACATAGTCCATCCCATATTATTATTATCTGTCAACAGCTCAGCCTGCAGGCGTCTTTAATGTGTCGTAACAGCCCAACGTGGCGGCCCAGAGCTGCTTGTTATAGTGCTCGCAGAACATGACCCATTCTTTTTATTCTTTCTGAGGTGCCTCATATCGCCAGCAAATTTTGCTCAAAGGGCATGTTGATTCAAAACGGCATTTGAAATCATTACCTTTTCAGATGCAGTCCCGATGAACACGGGTTCATGTTGCCTCCTCTATTAAATTCTGCCTGCTGGACAAGGCCTTTCAGCTCTGTTGGATGTTAAACCTGAGGGTAGGCTCCTCACTGTGATTAAAGTATGCCCCCAGCCTACCATTCCACTCAAGACTTAATTTACCTCCCCACGCTGTCCTATAAATCAATGGCTGGCTGGTTGAAAGCAAACATTTCAATGCTCCAAAATAGCCCGGAGAAAGGCTGGGAGAAAGGTAGATAGTCTGAATGGTTTTGCTAATTCACAGTGGTGCACGTCAATAACTTTTTCTGTTTCAAATCAGGCGTTTAGACAAGAAACCGAAGCACAGATAAGGCGGCTGTCACACGGGTACAGCAGGAGCTGTACCCGTGTGACAGCTGCAAACTGAAATCCCCAAAAAAATAAATCATTTCAAAGAATCATTTTCAGACTTCGCTTTGGCTTTTCAACAGAAATAGATAACCACAGACACATATCGAAAAAACGCATCCTTAACTAACACAGATTTTCTGGTACAGTTTTTGCAGAGTTTTGTTTTACATGTGTCATCGACCTGACAAGTGCCCTGGAATATGACGGCATTATATCCGGCTTTATGGACTTCTACCAGAAGACAGTAAGTCGTGTTTGATTTTTGTCAACATTCACAGATACATAGGTGAATTTAGTCATTTAAAACAACACCCATCCAAAACCAGGGAGCAAAGATTCTTGTTAGGGATGTACTTTAAGGATTTTCAAGTTGCACGGTAATCATTTTTGTCCTGTGTTTCAGGGAGAGCCTTACCTGGGGACTGCGTATGCCGTCATGATGTGTTACTGGGATGGAATAGCACACTTTATCCTGTACCTGATGATGATCAGCAGGATAACAGACAGGTGGGTTGCTGTGAACCTGGCTCTGCTCAAATCTGACCCAGTTATCTTGCCTGGCCTCACAAAAAAAAAAAAAAAAAAAAAAACTTCCTGAAGTATTCATGCCACATAAGTTGGTTCATGTGTTGTCTGGTTACAACCAAAAACCTTTTTTTTTCTTATTTCATTTTAATTTTAGTTTTATGTGATGGACCAACACAAAGTAATGTAGATTTGTAAAGTAAGAGGAAGATAATGCATGTTTTTAAAAAAATCATTTTAATAGAAATAAAAATCTGAAAAGTGTGGAATCAATGAACCCCCCGCCCCCCCCACCCCACCCCCCGAGTCAATTCTGTACCCACCACCTTATACTGCAATTATGCCATCGTTTGGGGAATGGTTCTACTAACCGTTTACATGTAAAAAACATTTTTGCTCAACCTTCTCCTTCAGTCTGATAGAATGGAAAGCATCTGTGAACATTGATCTTTAAATTTTTCCACAGCTATGACTGTATGTTTCAGAGTTGTTGTTCTGCAGGAAGGGTAGCCTCCACTCCAGTCTTGCAGTCTTTTGCATGTCTCGTCAGCTAAAACGTCGTAACAAACTAATTTGTTATTCTGCTTTTGCTCCACTTTGGTCTCCTGAATTCAACTTGCAATGCATGATTTTGTTTAAGGGAATCGGATTAAAGGGGATTGAATACAAATGCCGGCCACACTTCAGATTTCTGTTTGTAAAAAGTTCAAAAACAATGCCTTCTTTTCCTTCCGCTCAACAATAATGCGCTACTTTGTGCTGCTCCAACCTGAAAAATCCCGATAAAATTCCCTGACGTTTGTGTTTGTGGTGTGATTGAAAAAAGGAAAAAGGGGTAGTCGTACTTTTATTAAACATATCAACAGCACGTGGTGAGTTTTATTGATCTTGTCTCAAATTCTTGTAAAATAAAGTTTTTTTTTTTCTTCAAGTGTGAGTTCAACAGTTCAGAGTGCGCTACATGCTCTGGGGGAGATGCTTTCAGACAGCCTGAAACTGTTAGATGAGGCTTTGCATTACATGCAGGGCATTTGTGTACACTGCAAAAACAGAACTAAAAATAAGTAAAATGTTCTTAAAATTTGTCAATTTTTCCTTGATTTGAGCAGATAAATAAGACTGTGACACGTGACACGTGAATTATTCCACTGTGAGATCAAAAAAGTCTACCTTATCTTATCTAATCTTATCTTATCTTATCATCTGCCAGTAGAATAAGATTTTTGCACTTAAAATAGGAACAATTCATCTCCATCATCTTATTTCAAGTGCAGTATATCAAATGATCTTATTTCAGGGGTCAAAATGCTCATTCCATTGGCAGATAATCTTATTTACCTGCTCAAATCTAGGACAAAAACCCACATTTTTAAGAACATTTTACTTATTTTTAGATCCGTTTTTGCAGTGTAGAACATTATTCAGTTACGTGAAGCAGCGCCTTTAAGGTTTCGATCGTTACATTTAATTTCATCAAAGATTGAATTGTAAATCTTGCATCTTGATTTCTTCCACAGGAGAGCCTACCGCACCCTGGGCCTGTTCTGGGCCGGCTCCTTGTGCGCTAACATGAGCGTGTTTATTACCGGGATAGTGGCAGGTGAGCCTAATCTTCCGTCCTGTCTTCAACCCGTCCCGTGATGGCGAGCGTTAATCAAGCAAACATCTGCCCCGCCATGTACCATCAGCGTCACAGTTCAGGCTGCAAACAAAGCACACGCTCGCCCGCCTTCACATCCCACAGAACAAAAGTGCAAAACCGACTGGAAGCATCTGTTGTTGGCATTTGAAACCACACACACACGAATGTCACGAGATCAAACTCCTCTGCTGGCAATGTGCTCCTCTCTCTGATGTGTAATCTAAGGCAAACTGTGCAGTATGTTTTATTAGGAAGTTCAGTAGCCAGGCTACATGGATATGTTGTGCAGCTATTGTGTGAAATGTTCAGTACAAGCTGATGGAGGTGTGTCTCTGGCAGGTAAATACGGGTCAGAGATCCGTCCGGCCTTCTGGCTCAACTTCCTCTTTCTCTTGATGCCCGTGCTGGGCGCCGTCACCCTGTTCACTCGGCCCAAGGACAGACCGCTCATCGGCGGATACAACGTGAGTCTCATGCTTTGATTGGACCTTGTATATGACTCTGAAGTGCGATATAGACGCAATGTTTATGATGGGATTCATGCCCGCTCAGTGACGAGTGGCTGCACTCTATACACAGCGGCCGCTTGCTGGGAAAAATTCAAAATGCACTGAGTTGCACCTGAAAATGTTAGCGTCACTGGAGCCTGTGAGCTTATGGTGTGGATTCTAATTCAAAGGAGATTTTCAAATATCAACGTCTAATTTTTTTTGTGGATTTTTGAAAAATAAATGTCAATGTTCCTAACTGCAGGAAATGCAAAATACTAGCCTGTTTTTTTAATCATTTAACAAAAGATTTACTGCCGCGCCACAATGTGATGTGAGATTAAAGATTGATTGAAGGAAGGGGTTCGTGGAGATGGCTGAATGGGAAGAGAGGATTGCATCTTATGAGGAGACTTGCCTGAAGGCTTGGAAGGATGAGACTCAGCATTGGAGGTACAGGAA